>NC_030444.2:2666304-2693804 GCF_001660625.3 Ictalurus punctatus
AACTGGTCTGTAACTGGTTATTTTCTGTATTCAGAATGGTGAATTTGATCCACAGCACCGTGACGGCAGTCAGCAGGAGAACACACAGCAGCACCACACACACTACAGTCACTCTGTAACACCTGCTCCATGCAGTTTCTCCTCCTAGAGGGAAATGCACACAAAGACATGTCTTTGAGTCGTATTTACTCTCCAAAGTTAGACCCAGCATTCACAGTCTCAACAGTAGCAAGTCCCTTCAACAGTGAGCTGGAAAACATATCTGTAACTCCCTCCAACTTCACTGTGAAACTCCTCCCTTTCCACTAAAGGAATGCAGTGAGGGGTGGGGATGTGGGCTGGTTTTGATTAAACTGACTTTGTGTTCTGCATTTGCACCACAACGACAAAAAGATCTTTGTCTAAGACTCAGGGCAGAGCTACGGCTAGAACAGAAAAACGTTCGCATGGCATAACATAAACAAACCCAAACGCAAGACTCACTGAGAGAGGGAATTCGAGACAACACGCAGCATCTGCCATGCAAGTCCCTGTGTATTAGCTGTTACTATAACAACAAAATATTACAACAAGCACAGGAATAAATACACATAGAGTAAATCTTTAATTTCACATGCTATGAGAACTTCTATCAGAGCTACTGTTCTAGAAAATTAATCATTCCTTCTGACCAATCACGATTAAGAATTCAACAGTGCAGTGAGATAATGTTTGCTAAGACTTCGGTCTTTTTCATGAGCTGAACCTGGCAGTTTGTAACAACACACTGTGGACTAAATTGATGCAGTTTCAATAAAACACACCAAGCTGCTGTGTGAATTATAAAAAAATTCTTCTTTATTTCTGCTCTAAAGTATGTGTATTGTGTCTGTGTATATGTCCAGGGGCGTCTGCTATTAATAGGCTAGCAGGCCTAAGTTCAAAGTTCTCTCTTCCTTCTCCACGTCTAACAGTGTCTGCACTCTCGTAGATATCCACCGTCATCTCTGCTCACTCACAAACACACTGATACAAATCTCACATCTGTAAAAGCCTGAATTACTGCATCTGGCCGTGCAAACTTCGAAACTCACATACCTGTGTTCAGATCTGTGTCTGGGGCTTTCTTTGTGTCACCGCCTTCCTTCTCTGTGTCGGGGTCGTGACCTCTAACAGTGTCTGCACTCGCAAAGATCTCCACCACCATTTCCACTCAGCCAGAAGAACGATGAAACATCTGTAATCTATAAAAGACTCACTAATGCACGAAATGACTGCGTGTCTGTGTGGGTGTGGCTGAAAGGCTGCAGCTAACTTGTACAGCTGTTAGTAAAGGAAGTTGCATCAGAGGAATCAGTTGCTTCTTGTGGTTGAATTGTGAAGTTAGCTGTGCTTGACACAAGTTCCACTGATCTAAGATCAGCATTAACCCCTGCTCTCAAAAAGAAAAAACAACCACATAGAAAAATGTCACGGTGTGCACACACTTGCACTGACACACACACACACACACACACAGGCATGTAAAGAGGGCAGGATATTTATTTACTATTTACTTTGTAACAGTAGGATTCCCCTCATGGGAGAGTCTTCAGCACAGAGACGTTCGTGCTTTGTGGATTTTCAGTAAGGCAAGGCAAGGCAAATTTATTTGTATAGCACATTTTCAACAACCGGGCAATTCAAAGTGCTTTACATAAAATATAAAGAAACGCAAAGCAACAATTACAAGAAAAGACATTTAAAAAGAGTTCATTAAAAATATAAATAAATAAATAAATTAAAATTAAAATGAAAAAATAAATACATTACTAATTAAAACAGGTTAAAACAGAATATAAAAAGGTTACAGTGCAGCAAAGATATGAATTAAAATACCTTGATGATTTATTTAAAAGAAAAGTCTAAAAGAACTGAGAGTTTCAGCAGATCTGCAGTTTTCTGGGAGTTTTTCAGAACACTATTCCGGAAAATAATTTGTGGACATGACAACTTAAAATTTTAAACTTAAAACCTTCCCTGCCGTTTACCCACTACTACAGGCAAACTCATGGAGAGCCCCAGCCGGAGGTTAACCTGGTGACCTCTGAGCTCGAACCTGAGACCCACGAGGTGGGCTCACCTGCCGAGCTCCAGCCAGAGGTCAACACGGAGGCTCCAGCACCAGAGCTCAACCCTGAGGTCCAAGTCCAAGTCAAGTCTCAAGTCCCTGAGGTCCAAGTCCAAGTCAAGTCTCCAGTCACTGAAGTCCAACTCAAGTCTCAAGTCTCTGAAATCCAAGTCAAGTCTCAAGTCTCTGAGGTCCAAGTCAAGTCTCTAGTCTCTGAAGTCCAAGTCAAGTCTCCAGTCTCTGAAGTCCAAGTCAAGTCTCAAGTCTCTGAAATCCAAGTCAAGTGTCAAGTCCCTGAGGTCCAAGTCCAAGGCAAGTCTCAAGTCCCCGAGGTCCAAGTCAGGTCTCCAGTCTCTGAAGTCCAAGTCAAGTCTCAAGTTCCTGATGTCACGTCCAAGCCTGCTGATCCAGTTGACCAAGTTCCGCTAATATCTAAGCCTAACAACCAAGTTCTGCTCACACCCAAGTTTACTGATACGGCCAACCAAGTTCTGCTCAAGCCCAAGTCTACTGATATGGCCGACCAAGTTCTGCTCACGCCTGAGTCTACTGATACGGCCGACTGAGTTCTGCTCACGCCCAAGTCTAACAGAACGGCCGACCACGTTCTGCTCAAGCCAAGTTCAACCCACGCCCAAGTCTACCGACCCAGTCACCCAAATTCAGCCCACGCCCAAGTCTACCGACCCGGTCGCCCAAGTTCAGCCCACGCCCAAGGGGATGTCGCTCCGCTTTCATGATACGATGAGGACGACACCCTGCTTCCCTGCTCCGCCGAGGAAGTCGCTCAGCCTGTCTGCCCGGCTGTGGTCGTTACTCTGCCTCTCTGTTCAGCCAGGGACGTTTCTCCGCTTCCCTGCGCCGCCAAGAACACCGTGCGGTTTCCTGGCTCTGCTTGGGACATTCAGCCCAGGGGGCCAGGGCCACCAATGAATCATCTTTAACTGGTTGTTTTCTGTAGTCAGGTTGTTGTAACTGGTCTGTAACTGGTCTCTCTCTATAGTCTCTATGAATGATCTTTAACTGGTTGTTTTCTGTAGTCAGGTTGTTGTAACTGGTCTGTAACTGGTCTCTCTCTATAGTCAGGTTGTTGTAACTGGTCTGTAACTGGTTGTTTTCTGTAGTCAGGTTGTTGAATCTGATCCACAGCACCGTGACGGCAGTCAGCAGGAGAACACACAGCAGCACTACACACACTGCAGTCACTCTGTAACACCTGCTCCATGCAGTTTCTCCTCCTAGAGGGAAATGGACACAAAGACACGTGTTTGAGTCGCATTTAATCTCCAAAGTTAGACCCAGCATTCACAGTCTCAACAGTAACAAGGCCCTTCAACAGTGAGCTGGAGAACATCTCAGTAACTCCCTCCAACTTCACTGTGAAACTCCTCCCTTTCCACTAAACGCATGCAGTGATGGGCGGGGATGTGGGCTGGTTTTGAAGAAACTGACTTTATGTTCTGCATTCACACCACAACGACTGAAAAAGATCTTTGTCTAAGACTCAGGGCAGAGCTAAGGCTAGAACAGAAAAACCTTCGCATGGCATAACATAAACAAACCCAAACGCAAGACTCACTGAGAGGGGGAATTCGAGACAACACGCAGCGTCTGCCATGCAAGTCCCTGTGTATTAGCTGTTACTATAGCAACAATATATTACAACAAGCACAGGAATAAATACACATAGAGTAAATCTTTAATTTGACATGCTATGAGAACTTCTAGGCTAACAGGGATAAGAGCTAAGTTCTCTAAGTTCTAAACTCCTGTAGCTGGTTCATGCCAACCTTCAGGTTTGCAATTCTATCCTGTTGTGCACTCTTTCTATCGTCAGGTTGTTGTTTCTGTCCTCTAACTGGTCTCTCTCAAAAGTCATTCTCATGTAACGTGTCCGTAAATGATTTCTCTCTACAGTCAGTTCATTGTAACTAGTCTGTAAGCAGTCTTGCTCTATTATAAGAGCGGTGTATGTGGACTGTAACTGATCTTTTTCTGTAGTCAGGATGGTGAATTCGATCCACAGCACTGTGGTAGCAATCAGCAGGAGAAGACACAGCAGCAGCACACACAAAACAGCCAGTCTGTAACATCTGTCCCCCGCAGTGGTCAGTTCTATAAGGGGGTGGGACACAGAGAATAAAACATTTTCCTCGCCCGCCACAAGGATCTGAATCTACATCCGGATTTCTGTGAGGCTGCTTTGTGGTGGTGCGGATTGTTAAAAGCGTTTCACAATTATAATTGGAATCGAACTGATCTGTGTTTGTACCTGCGTGTTGAGTCTTCGTGTTGGCATTCTCCGTCTCGGTTTCGGGCTTTTGAGGTCTAACAGCATCTCCTCTCTCATAGAGTTCCAACACCTTCTCGATGCGCTCTCCTCTCTCCTTAGCGTAGTTCACATATTCGGAAACAGCCTGAGACATCTCTGCTCTATAAAAGACTCTGAATCACAGCTTCGCTAGTCTTCTGCATGTCAAGTGTTAAAGAGACCTTTTAACTGGTGTAGTGCGGTTAAACTGGGAAGTGTTCGACAGGATGCCACTATTGTGCACATTATGGGATGTACGCCTGTTAATCAATGATGTTATCTGTACCTGGATCTGATTACTGCTCAAAATTCACTACATGGACAAAAGTTTGTGCACACCTTACCACACACTCACACAAATGTGCTTTTTGAACATGGCGTTCCAGATTCAGTCGCCTTTTTGCTCTTATAATAATTCTGGGAAATCGAGGAGTATTTTCACTCTGATGATGATTATTTTCCAAAGACAGCACATCTTGTTTTATCTATTTTTTTCATCCTTATGAAGATAAAATGCAGCTCGTTCAGTTGTGTTACCGAAAGTCCTCTGTCCTGAAGACTTTTCTCATGGCAGAAAACTTACACTCTTCCAAAGTGCTGACACTGAACACTCCTTCCATAATATTAAATAACATTACATTTAAGTATCAATGCTTATACATCCTCTCTCTCTCTCTCTCTCTCTCTCTCTCTCTCTCTCTCTCTCTTTTAAAGAACAGCCTATTTTCAATAAATGGGGGAAGTTGACAGAGGGTACAGTAGTGTACAGTAAATACATATATGTTTTATGTTATCATGGCTTAATCCACCTGCTGAAAATGACAAAATATTTTATTTTATCAGTAAACATACGGTATTTAATTAATATATACATAATAATACATATAATTAATCTCAATCACTTACGTAGTGGTCAGGGTCGTACCGTCCACCCGTTTCCACATTCCCTCTGTGTCACTGTCACTCAGACCAATCAAAGCCTCATTGCTGCCGAGCTGTTTAAGGATGAACTTCTGCAAATGACAGCACAAAATACTGCATAAATACATCTCTCTCTCTCTCTCTCTCTCTCTCTCTCTCTCTCTCTCTCACACACACACACACACACACACACACACACCTCTTCCTCTGTGCTGTTTATGATCACCAGGTCTGCTCCTTTGTCCCCAAAAAAGTGAAAGAAATCTTTGGTAATCACAAGTCATCCAACCATGGAGAACACTGAGACGGCGCTATGTAATGATAATGAGGCTTTATTGATCACATATACACTACAGCACAGTGAAATTCTTTTCTTCGCATACTCCAGCATGTCAGGAAGTTGGTGTCAGAGTGCAGGGTCAGCCAAAACCTGGCCCGATAGGGGGTTCAATCTGGGCCGCAGGATAAATTTTGAAAGTGAAAAAATGCGTAAAAGACACGAACTAGAAATTTGCAATAAAATGCTATTCCTAAATTATCCGCTAGGGGCGCACTGTTTTAGTCAGAGTAGAACACGCGGCAGAACTCTGGGATTCAGACCGAACAGCAGATGGTAGCAATGCGCCTGTGTGCTTAGTGTGTATGCAACAAGTGTTGGTGCTCAAGGAATATAATATTTGGCGCCACTATGAGACCCATCATGGCGAAAAATACGACAGCTTGCAAGTGTAACAGATATAGGAAATAAAATTTATTGTTTTTTATTTGTGTTTTTTTCATGGCATGTGTTGCGCTGTAAGATGTATTAATTTCACTAAAATCCTTCGCGATTATTTAATAGTTTGCTGTTCTTGGTGTTGGGAGTACTTTATTTGTGTTATAGTGCGCTTTATTAATTGGTAGCAGACGCATCGCGTCATTTCAGGTTTCCCGTCAGTCGGCTGACTGAGAGAGGTATGTACTTAAGCCAGTGCGATAATAAAAAGTTCGAATTTTAACCCTCTTACCCCGTATGGCCGAAAAACCGGCTTGCCCGTAGACCGGCTTGGTCGTCTATGCCAAATACCCGTAAGGCCGATATAGAGGATTTACTGTGTAAACGTTATCCCCGTAAGGCCGGAGTACCGGCATTACTCTGCTATGATTCCTTACTTATTTATTATTTTTTAACCCGGAAGGTTGATGACGTCATGACGTCACGACGTTATTACGCCGGCATTACGATGAAGCTGATCCAAGCGTGAATGTTGGTGTAATTGTAGAAGTGAACTAAAAATGGCAAAGCGGAAACCTAATCGTGTTCCAGCTAAAGTTACACCTACAGTGAACACAGGTACATCTAAAACAGTGAGAGAAAAAAAAGAAAACATACACAGTTACACAGGCGAGAGCGAGGATTCTAGATAGGGACAGCAGTGAAAGTGCAGGCGATGTTGAAACCGAAACCGAAACTGATAAGAGACGCAAACTCTCCTGATTCAGACCCTGATCCGTCTTCATCTTCAGCATCAACCAGTGCGACTGACACTGCAGGGGTCTGGAGTCATAACGGGACCATTTCTGTGCATTCGTGAAAACACTACCTGCTGGTCTGATTATCACCAGAAACTTGACTTTTGGCGCTAAAATGCATTTATTTATTTATTATTTATAAAGGCATTGACCACGCTGATGCTCGTACGGTACTTCTAAATGAGTATAAGGATTTTAGCGAGCATTTTTTCGTAATTTCTCTAGTTTAGAATTGTGCTCTAAGTTTAGTAAAAACACTGAACTGCTTCATTTTCAAAGTAATATTACACAAATGCATTATTATAAGTTGTTTCAAGGCCTAAAAATGTTAAAATGTTGATTTTGGCCGAGGAACTCAGGGTTGGCGTGCTGTTTCTCTGGGGAATATAGGGTTATGAGACATAATACTGTGGGAACTTAGGGGTAAGAGGGTTAAGCTTTAAAACTAGTTTCAAGCGCACAAACCAGTTTAATCATTTATAGTATTATTAGTATAGACGGACTGTGTCGTTTCTGCTGTGTATTTCACTTGTAAAATGAGTTTGTGAAAGATGAGCAAATTAGCATGTTTTTGTCACGTGTGTGCTAGCTGTCGCCATTTTATGTTCTTATCGAGGTACACGTTTATGTTATTTTCTCATGTTAGGTGTGTCGTGAAGATAAACCCTGTATGACGACGTTTTTGCTCTTTCTGAACTCTAAATAGACTTTGAGCTTGTCTGCGGAATAAACCTCAATTCAACAAGATACACTGGTGTCCAGTGTCTATTGTGCAACAGAACACAACGCAGTGCAGCCGGGCTAGGCAGAACGGACCGGTTACACATGGACAACTGAGAAGAGAGAAGATAAATGAATTGCTGGTGGGTCTGAGGAAACAACAGTCCATTTTGACCTGGAGACAAGAGGTCAGTGAAGCAGCAGTAAAAGCCAGCTATGTTTTGTAAAAGGATATTTCATTAAATGTGAAGATTTTCCTAATGTACTTGTACTTCTTTGCACAAAAACAAAGGGAAAAACATAGACTTATTGTTATTTATAGGTGATTATGCTATGCTTTTACTGGCCCGGCCCACTTGACATCTAATTAGGCTGTATGTGGCCCCTGAACTAAAATGAGTTTTACACCCCTGAATTGTAGGGGATTGTCCTTGTTTATGGCAAACTTTACTCTTCCAGATTTATCTGCATTTGTGTTCGTTTTTGCGACATTTGGCGGGCTCCCTTGTCCGCGGCAGCTTGCAGGGGTCTTTGTGGTCTCTGTCGGTGGACACTCCGTGGTGCTGGTTTGTTGAATCACGGACTGGGAGTGCTACCGGTCTGGGAACTCTGTTAGAGGAGTTTAGTAGTTAATTTTACACACAGTTTCTTGTCTCTGGCGTTTAGTTGAGTTTATATTTGATTTTTGACCCAGATGTCTTATACGCTCTCTCACTCACCTTCAACACATTAGTATTGAGAATCTCTAATCAGATCATTGCTGATAATTGATGATAATCCCTGATGGTTGTAGATAAATGTCAATATAATTTGATAAATACTGATAATTGCTGATATGTGCTGGGTACACATAGCCTCTAAGTCACAGTTAAGCAAGTTCTGGGCTCCCCGGTCCAGGCGTACATAGTCAGCTAGCCCATTAGACATAACACCAACACACAGGATTAGTTCAGTAGCGTTAAGCTATTGTGTAAGCCGGGTTGTATTTCAGTGCAGCCCATCCGCTTGGTTTTGAGGGGGCTCCTTCTTCTGTACCCTTTGCAGCAGGGCATGCATCTGCACATGTCTATCAGAGCAAGTATATGTACCTGCTCAGCAGCAGCGTAGCAGATCTAGTCTGTCAGACAAAACCTATTTACACTCCATCCCTATCTAGAGAAGCCCACAATTTCATTCAGAGGCTGAAATGCTATAAACGTAATAAAAAATAGGGATTTATAGCTGCAGTACTGAAGCAACTGGGTGGTGACATCAAAGGATGATCTGTAATTGTAATCAGAAAGACAAGCAAGGTTCAAAAGTGCGTAAAGAGAGGAATTCTCTCATTTCCATCTGTGTGTTACCTCTAACAGTGTCTATATTCTCACAGATATCCACCATCGTCTCCTCTCACTGTAATCTAGAAAAGCCTGAATTACTGCACCTCTGCATGTTGGAACACTTTTGGCCATGCAAACGTAAACATTTTGTACCTGTGTGTTGTACTTCTAGGCGTCTCACCGCGTCAGCGTCTTCATCCTGTGTGTCGGGGTCATGACCGCTAACAGTGTCTGCACTCTCCTAGATTTCAACTCGCTCAGAAGAACGCTGAAACATCTCTAATCTAAAAAAGAGTCACTAAAACATGAAATGACTGCGTCTCTGTGTGGACGTGACTGACAGGCTGCAGCTCTGTACTCTGTGTGAAGTGAAATAAATGTGCTGCTGACAGTAACACAAGTCAGAGGAAGTTAAACATCAGAGCAGAGAGCATCAGTGGCTTCGTGTGGTCAAAGTGTGAAGACAATTGCGCTGCAATTCTCACGCTACTGTAGATGTTCTTGTTAAAGTCTAGCAGTTATATACATATCAAAATAACATTTTTGTGTTATAATGATGTGTACATTGCACTAATTCATCACATTTTTGATCCTCATAACAATATTACACAAAACGATTAGACGTTTATTTAAAATGTTGTTTTTTTTAACCTGAATCATTTTTGATAAGAAACTGAAACAGAAACACAATCATCATCAAAATACTGTCTTTTATACTATATGTACATATTATATATATGTTCTCGAATATCCATCTCTCTCCCTCTGTTACTGGTCTCTCTGTTTAGTCAGGGTTTTGTACCTGATCTGTAACAGGTCTCTCTCTATAGTCAGGGTGTTGTACCTGAAGAAGAAAAACATAAAAAAGAGGAGAGAGCAAGATGGAGAAGACAGCTAGTCACCCAGTTATTCAAAAAACAATGTGATTTATGTTCCCTGTTTTGTGCTATGATTCTGAAGCTAGCCGGTATGAAGCTGTTATTATTAACATCTAATAGAAATTCCATCGATTACTCCTCCCTTCGATGTTTATCCTTGGAAGTTGGAACACTTTGGAATATTTGCAAGAATGTAGGCTATGTTGGAATGAATGTAGGCTAAGGACGGAAAAGCACTAAGCGACGATAAAACTAGTCCAGTGTTGGATATATTCAAGCTTTCTGAAGCCTTGCAACAGCTTTCTGTGAGAAATCAATCGAAATTAAATGTAATCATATAAATCTGCGATTACATTTTGCATGGCGTAATAATTGTCTATCGTGATTATCATAAATTAAATGATGATAATTCCAACTGTTGTTGGAAATCTCGATTTTATCATATTGTTTTTTCCCCACACTGTTTTATAAAAAGCAATAAGACACCCAAACGCACGCACTACAGCAATGTTATCACAGATTTACTCCGCTTCCTTTAATGCCTAAGAACACCCTTTCCAATAATGAAATCACTGTAACACACACCCTCTTGTTGCTCATCATTGCATTATTTTAACCTTACAACAAAAACACGTTCTTTTCACAGATACACCGTACATTTGCAGAGCATGATCTGTCGTTCCAGCTGTTTCTTCAACCCTCAATCTCGGCACAGTCCTCATCGCTTGCATTATCCGGTTCTCCAACAGACCAGAACCTGAAACCCAGAGAATCAGAATCAGATTAAACAGTGTTCATTTGTCTTTACTTATGCACCTTTAACTCAACCCTCTCAGTCTGGGTTCATAATCTCTTACGAAGTGGTCAGTGGTGTATCGTCCACCCATTTCCACACCCCCTCTGTGTCGCTGTCAGTCAGACCGATCCAAGCCTGACTGCTGCTTGTAAGCTGTTTAAGAATGAACTCCTGCAAAGCACAGCACAAACTATAAATATATGTGGGTTTCATCTCTCTCTCTCTCTCTCTCTCTCTCTCCCTTTCTCACTCTCTCTCTCTCCCACTCTCTCACTCTCTCTTTTAAAAAAAAAAAAAAAAAAACAACCTATTTTCAGTAAATGGGGGAAGCTGACAGAGTGTACAGTAGTGTACAGTAAATACATCTCTCTCTCTCTCTCTCTCTCTCCCTCTCTCTCTCTCTCTCTCTCTCTATCACTCTCTCTCTCCCTCTCTCACTGTGCCTTTTTTTTTTTAAACAGCCTATTTATAATAAATGGGGGAAGTTGACAGAGCGTATAGTAGTGTACAGTAAATAAATCTCTCTCTCTCTCTCTCTCTCTCTCTCTCTCTCTCTCTCTCTCTCTCTTTGTCACATATATATGTTTTATGTTATCATGTCTTAATCCCACCTGCTGAAAATGACAAAATATTTTATTTTATCAGTTGGCTTGGATTTTGAGTTACGCATCTGTCTGGAAATCCTGGTAATAAACATACAGTATATAAATAATATATATCATTAATCTCAATCTCTTGCGTAGTGGTCAGGGTCGTACCGTCCAACCGTTTCCATATCCCCTCTGTGTCACTGTCACTCAGACCAATCAAAGCCTCATTGCTGCCGAGCTGTTTAAATTCTGCACTTGTATCTGACTCCTTGGATTCCATGACAACATCACACCACCCCATCACTGATTATTTTCCTCTAAATGCACTGTTTATTCTTTACGGAAGAACCACGCTGTAATGCCACAAATGTTCTATAATTTTTTTTATTTAAATGTTGTTTTTTTACCTGAATCTTTTTTTTTTCATGACAAGAAACTGAAACAGAAACACAATCATCATGACAATACTGTCTTTTATACTTTATATATATATATATATATATATATATATATATATATATATATATATATATATATTATATATATATATATATATATATATATATATATATATATATATATATATATTTGGTTCAATTTGTGCATGTGTTTTTGATTATTAAATGATACACGTCACTGAGAAACACGTCTCTCACAGATCCAGTGTTTATTATTAGAACATTTCTGGTCATTCCAGAAGTTCCCATTTGAACTGAAAATCTCAGCACAGTCCTCATCATCTGTATTATTCGGTTCCCCTGTAGCCCAGAACCTGAAACCCAGAGAATCAGAATCAGACTCAGATCAGTGTTCAGTTTCCATCAATTCCACACATTTAACTGAATCTTCTCAGACTCTGTGCACTTTAAAGTTAGGGAAATAATTTCTTACGCAGTGGTCAGTGGTGTACCGTCCTCCCATTTCCACTTTCCCTCTTCAGCTCTGTCACTCAGACCAATCCAAGCCCGACTGCTGCCCAGCTGTTTACCAATGAACTCCTGTAAATGACAGCACAATAAAAACAGCTTTAGTGTCTCTCTCTCTCTCTCTCTCTCTCTCTCTCTCTCTCTCTCTCTCTCTCTCTCTCTCTCTCACCTGTTCCTCCTTGCTGTTTATGATCACCAGGTCTGCTCCTTTGTTCCTGCAGTCCTGTCTGCTCTCCTCCCAGTTCTTCTCCTCATTAGACATGTAGTAAAAACTGGAGTCGAAGTTGAAACACCTCCCTTTATCTATAGAGATATACAGAGAGAATTTACTGAGATCAAAACACACAGTTTCTGAACTATTGCCTGCATACAGCCATGACTTGTATTTCACCACAAACACTATAGCTCAATATATAAAAAATAATACAGGGGTGCCCAAACTTTTCCAGGGCAAGGCCCCCGAAATGGCATTAACATTTGACCGAGGCCCCCCTTTTGCAAGATGTCTTTAAAAAACACATTAAAAATACAGACTTCTGAATGTATCCCTCTTTTTTATTATTAATTACATCTTACATCTTTATATTAGGAATTGATTGTGTGTGTGTGTGTGTGTGTGTGTGTGTGTGTGTGTGTGTGTGTGGTTGTCTAAGAGTGAGAGTTTATTTTTCACACCAAATTGTTGACGCCCCCTGGTGGCCCCCAAGGGGGCTGCGCCAGGGGGTTATTGTTGTCTATTTCTCTGTTTAGACCCTGACCGGATAAATGAATACAGCACACCAACTCTGTGTCCCCTGTTTGTGTGGACAATAATAACTCATATAGACATTTACATTTTAGACACTGAGTTCAGTTTTAAAATGACACCAGGATTTCCACTGAGGGCATTTAACCTTTGGGTAGAAAACTTTATTCTAAAATTCATGCACTTACAACACAGATCAAGTGTACTCCGGTATCCATCTCTCTCCCTCTGTAACTGGTCTCTCTCTATAGTCAGGTTGTTGAAACTGGTCTGTAACTGGTCTCTCTCTTCAGTCAGGTTGTTGTAACTGGCCTGTAACTGGTCTCTCTCTATAGTCAGGGTGTTGTAACTGGTCTGTAAACGGTTGTTTTCTGTATTCAGAATGGTGAATTTGATCCACAGCACCGTGACGGCAGTCAGCAGGAGAACACACAGCAGCACCACACACACTGCAGTCACTCTGTAACACCTGCTCCATGCAGTGTCTCCTCCTAGAGGGAAATGGACACAAAGACACGTGTTTGAGTCGTATTTAATCTCCAAAGTTAGACCCAGCATTCACAGTCTCATCAGTAACAAGGCCCTTCAACAGTGAGCTGGAGAACATCTCAGTAACTCCCTCCAACTTCACTGTGAAACTCCTCCCTTTCCACTAAATGCATGCAGTGATGGGCGGGGCTTTGGGCTGGTTTTGAATTAACTGACTTTGTGTTCTGCATTTGCACCACAATGACTGAAAAAGATCTTTGTCTAAGACTCAGGGCAGAGCTAAGGCTAGAACAGAAAACGTTCGCATGGCATAACATAAACAAACCCAAACGCAAGACTCACTGAGAGAGGGAATTCGAGACAACACGCAGCATCTGCCATGCAAGTCCCTGTGTATTAGCTGTTACTATAGCAACAATATATTACAACAAGCACAGGAATATACATACAGTAAATCTTTAATCTGGCATGCTATGAGAACTTCTATCAGAGCTACTGTTCTAGAAAATTAATCATTCCTTCTGACCAATCACGATTAAGAATTCAACAGTGCAGTGAGATAATGTTTGCTAAGACTTGGATCTTTTTCTTGAGCTGAACCTGGCAGTTTGTTACAACACAATGTGGACTAAATTGATGCAGTTTCAATAAAACACACCAAGCTGCTGTGTGAATTTAAAAAAAAAAAATTCTTCTTTATTTCTGCTCTAAAGTATGTGTACTGTGTCTGTGTATATGTCCAGGGGCGTCTGCTATTAATAGGCTAGCAGGCCTAAGTTCAAAGTTCTCTCTTCCTTCTCCACGTCTAACAGCGTCTGCACTCTCGTAGATATCCACCGTCATCTCTGCTCACTCACAAACACACTGATACAAATCTCACATCTGTAAAAGCCTGAATTACTGCATCTGGCCGTGCAAACTTCAAAACTCACATACCTCTGTTCGGATCTGTGTCTGGGGCTTTCTTTGTGTCACCGCCTTCCTTCTCTGTGTCGGGGTCGTGACCTCTAACAGTGTCTGTACTCTCATAGATCTCCACCACCATCTCCACTCGGTCAGAAGAACGATGAAACATCTGTAATCTATAAAAGACTCACTGATGCACGAAATGACTGCGTCTCTGTACGGACGTGGCTGACAGGCTGCAGCTAACTTGTACTGCTGTTAGTAAAGGAAGTTGCATCAGAGGAATCAGTTGCTTCTTGTGGTTGAATTGTGAAGTTAGCTGTGCTTGACACAAGTTCCACTGATCTAAGATCAGCATTAACCCCTGCTCTCTTTCACAATAAGAAAAAACAACCACATAGAAAAATGCCAAGGTGTGCACACACTTGCACTGACACACACACACACACACACACACACACACACAGGCATGTAAAGAGGGCAGGATATTTATTTACTATTTACTCTGTAACAGTAGGTTTTCCCTCATGGGAGAGTCTTCAGCACAGAGACGTTCGTGCTTTGTGGATTTTCAGTGACATGGCAAAAAAGAGAAAACAATTACAGGCTGCTGAGGGAACGGCCGTTTATAGCCGTTATGGCGTAACTTATTTTATAGATGGTCCACAACATTAAACATAACTATAAATGGATAAAATCTTTGTGTCCTTCTTTTGAACTGTAAGCATTGCGAACTCGCTGTGGTATAATAGGAATAAAACTCTTCAGGATGTGATGTTCTCGGAAAATAATCACCAGGTCGCATCACAACACCCCGTCCACCATTGATTATTTCCCCATAACAACACTGCTGTCTTCTTCATATAAAATGACTCTGCAGTGCCATAAATGATATTTATATATATAGGTTTATTTAAACATTGCTGTTTTTTTTTTATTATTTTTTTTTTTACAAAAACTGTATGCAGCTTAAAAGTTTGAGCAGAAAAGAACCTGCAAACCAGGAATGAAACCCTTTATAGTCATTTCACATCATGTCCCCCAGTGTAGAAGCAAAAACTATGTAATTCATCTCAATCCAAACTTGTTTGAGCTCAGGCTTATGCTGATTTAACAGATTCAGAGACACTGAGATGGACTCTTAAAATACATGAATTATCTCTATGATACTACTTTCATCATAACACATCTACAAAGTTACTGCATCAGAATCATAAGAAATACAGATCTGTGAGATACAGTGAATGAATCTGAAGAACATGCACACAATTATCATCAAAATAGTGGCTTTCATACTTATATATATATATATATATATATATGACTTAATTTGTCTATAAGCGCTTTTCATTATCGAATGGTGGACGTCACTGAGCAACACGTTTCTCACAGATCCAGAGTGCTTCATGAGAGCATTTATTGTCATTCCATAATTTCCGATTTGGAGAATTGATCATCTCAGCACAGTCCTCATCACCGTCATCATTCGGTTCCTCTTTAGCCCAGTACCTGAAACCCAGAGAATCATACTCAGACTCAGACCAGTGTTCAGTTTCCTTCAGTTCCACACATTTAACTGAATCCTCTCAGTCTCTGGTTACCGAAATGCACATTGGAACAATATAAAAAAGGAAATAATCTTCAGACAATAATTTTTCTAAGCAGGAAAACAGTTTTAAGATGTTATCGATTATATTGCACCTAAAAAAAACGAAATGTGCACAGAATCAATTTCAGTTTCTTACGCAGTGGTCAGTGATGTACCGTCCACCCATTTCCAGTCTCCCTCTACAGCTCCGTCACTCAGACCAATCCAAGCCCGACTGCTGCCCAGCTGATTACCGATGACCACCTGTAAATGACAGCACAATAAAAACAGCTTTAGTCTCTCTCTCTCTCTCTCTCTCTCACACACACACACACACCTGTTCCTCCTTGCTGTTTATGATCACCAGGTCTGCTCCTTTCTCCCTGCAGTCCTGTCTGCTCTCCTCCCAGTTCTTCTCCTCATTAGACATGTAGTAAAAACTGGAGTCGAAGTTGAAATACCCCCCTTTATCTATAGAGATATACAGAGAGAATTTACTGAGATCAAAACACACAGTTTCTGAACTATTGCCTGCATACAGCCATGACTTGTATTTCACCACAAACACTATCGTTCAATATATACCATAATATATACTGTAATATAACGGTAATATATACCATAATATATACTGTAATATAACTGTAATATATACCATAATATATACTGTAATATAACTGTAATATATACTGTAATATAACTGTAATATATACCATAATATATACTGTAATATATACCATAATATATACTGTAATATAACTGTAATATATACCATAATATATACAATAATATAACTGTAATATATATACTTTAATCACCTGTAATGAGCCTTTTTTTAAAAACATTATTTACCACAAGAAACAGCATCTTATTGTGATTTTACACCAATTATCTTTCTCCCAAATTCAAATCAGATCAAACTTAATACTTTGGTTTGGGTTTTTTAACATGTAACATAATAAAATTCTCCAAAACCCAAAAAAGTCATTGTAAACCTCGTTCAGTCTTTTTGTCAGAAATACAGCGATCGGAGAAACTTTATCCAAATGGGGACAGTGTACTGCATCCAGCATTTATTTTCTCTTTTTGTTTGTTGCTCCAAATTTGGAGAACACGTGGCATTTCTGCAGCATTAAAGCTTGTACTTTTGTAGGTTATTGTTGTCTATTCCTCTGTTTAGACCCTGACCGGATAAATAAATACAGCACACCAACTCTGTGCCCCCTGTGTGTGTGGACAATAATAACTCATATAGACATTTACATTTTAGACACTGAGTTCAGTTTTAAAATGACACCAGGATTTCCACTGAGGGCATTTAACCTTTGGGTAGAAAACTTTATTCTAAAATTCATGCACTTACAACACGGATCAAGTGTACTCCAGTATCCACCTCTCTCCCTCTTTAATTGGTCTCTCTCTTTAGTCAGGGTGTTGTCACTGGCCTGTAACTGGTGTCTCTCTATAGTCAGGTTGTTGTAACTGGCCTGTAACTGGTCTCTCTCTATAGTCAGGGTGTTGTAACTGGTCTTTAACTGGTTATTTTCTGTATTCAGGATGGTGAATTTGATCCACAGCACCGTGACGGCAGTCAGGAGGAGAACACACAGCAGCACCACACACACTGCAGTCACTCTGTAACACCTGCTCCATGCAGTGTCTCCTCCTAGATGGAAATGGACACAAAGACACGTGTTTGAGTCGTATTTAATCTCCAAAGTTAGACCCAGCATTCACAGTCTCATCAGTAACAAGGCCCTTCAACAGTGAGCTGGAGAACATCTCAGTAACTCCCTCCAACTTCACTGTGAAACTCCTCCCTTTCCACTAAACGCATGCAGTGATGGGCGGGGCTTTGGGCTGGTTTTGAATAAACTGACTTGCAGATCTGAATGACGTCACCTGTTCTCCCTTTGCACCACGATGACTGCGTAAACCAACGCGAGTAAAACATTTTCTTCAAAATCGCACGTGTATGTCGATCACCCGTAATACGCAGAGCGCGCTCCCAACACAGCTCCTTTGCATTAAGTGACGCCCACAAAACTCCAGAAAACTGCACGCGCACAGACAGCTAGGAGCACGAAAGAAATGATCAGAAGTGGAAATTATTTTGACTCAAACTCAATACTCAATGAACATATTTAATAATAAACAGTACAATATTACTAATAATAAGCAAGCGGTAAATCTTCCATCAGCTGAGGCATTTGCCGCTTACAGCTCTGCACACACAGACCGGCCTGTCCTCCGTTTAAACCGCAGACTTTTTTTGGTCATAATTGAATGATTATTTTTATCTGTCTTACTTTCTGGGTTTATTCTGGCTCGCCTTGTTTATTTTTTATATTCTTAGCCAATATTATAAAAGGATTTTCATAGTTGTCACGAGTTCCCCTTTAAGCAGCGCGCTGTGGAGCATGTGAGCGCGCGTGCACGAGCAACTGCGCGAGCACCTGCTTTTCCCTTGTTGACAATCGTGACATTTCGACTCGTGCATTTGTTTATGTTTCTGTTATGGCTCCTCCCCGTTATGTCATTGGTTGTTGTTTCACGTGTGTCTGAATTGCCCTCAGCCGTTAGCCATTACGAGGCTGACTATTTCCGCATATATACCGCGCGCCTCCCAGCACACAACGCGGAATATTGCGTTAGGATAGATAAGAAATTACGATAGACAGTCACAGGCTATAGTGTCATGGTTCAAGTCGTAGTCCATTTCATGTTTAGGTTCGTTAGTTTAGTTCACGCCGGTTTCTCCGCTACCAGTCCCTCGCTGTAGTTTATGTCTCATGTTTTCTATCTCGACCCTATTTTCCGTGACCACGACCTTGATTCCTGCCTCGCCCTGTGTATGCCTGTTTGCCGAGCCCCTGACCTTTTGCCTGTTTTTGGATCACGTTTTGGATTTGTCTGCCTGTCTCTCTCCTAAATAAAACCTGTTCATACTGCACTTGCATCCCTCTGAACTTCCTCACGTCATGACACGTGACAATAGTTTTCTCCATGGTACTCTCAGTCTCTGATCTAGTGAACTAGCATGAGGATGCGGTTTTGATGAAGACCACAAAGCACTTCTGTAATCCGCTCTGGATTAGGGGCGTCGGCTAAATGCTGTAAACGTCATTGAAAAACTAATAACCGATTTAAACTCGACAGTATAATCTGTATATAAAAGTGCAGAAATCCATGCGGTTTTATCATTTGAAGTTAAAAGTCCATGGCTGGGGTCAAAACACAGGCAGATAGCGTAACACAAGTAGGATCTGTAATTGTAATCAGAAAGACAAGCAAGGTTCAAAAAAAGTGAGTAAAGAGGAATTCTCTCATTTCCATCTGTGTGTTACCTCTAACAGTGTCTACATTCTCACAGATATCCACCATCATCTCCTCTCAGTGTAATCTAGAAAAGCCTGAATTACTGCACCTCTGCATGTTGGAACACTGTTGGCCATGCAAACGTAAACATTTTGTACCTGTGTGTTGTACTTCTAGGCGTCTCACCGCGTCAGCGTCTTCATCCTGTGTGTCGGGGTCGTGACCTTCAACATTGTCTACAATCTCATAGATAACTACTACCATATCCTCTTGCTCAGAAGAACGCCGAAACATCTCTAATCTATAAAAGAGTCGCTAAAACATGAAATGACTGCGTCTCTGTGTGGACGTGACTGACAGGCTGCAGCTCTGTACTCTGTGTGAAGTGAAATAAATGTGCTGCTGTCAGTAACACAAGTAAGAGGAAGTTAAACATCAGAGGAAGAGCATCAGTGGTTTTGTGTGGTGTGAAGAAATTTGAGCTTCTGCTGGACTTTAAGAAGAGCATCTACAGTATGTGTACTGTAGATGAAGTCCAGCAGTTTTATAAATATCAAAATCACATTGTTGTGTTATAATGGTGTGTACATTGCACCGGTTCATCACATGTTTGTTCCTCATAACATCATTACACAAAGCGATTGGACTTTTCACCTGATGCTTTTAAGATGAATTTATTAAATATTTATAGCAGTTTGAATTATTTTATATGAATTAGTTGACACGTTCCTGCAGTGGATCTGGAATTATCTGTAGATTTACTTTTTCAGAAGCTTTTATGCAGCTTTACTGTGACGTTGCAAGACGTCACAAGTTCCACTCAGCGTTAACCTCTGCTCTCTTTCACACATAGAAAAAAAAAGCTACCACGTTGAACACACGCAGGATGCACACACACTTGCACACACTCACGGGGGAGGGGTTGGGGCCGAATCTGGAATCGGATGTTCAACAAGCACATATGACTGCTATGGTCAGGTGTCCACAAACATTTGGCCATATTGCGTAGCTGCTAGAACCGATGTGATAACAATTTTTTTTTTCTGTAGACATTCCACAACATTAGAAGTAACTGTGAAAAGATAAAAAAAAAAATGGACATTTAGAGTTGACATTCTATTGTTGTGGTATAAGAGGAATAAAACACTTCAGGATGTGAGGTTTAAGGAAAATAATCAGGGTGTGAACAGTAACTCTACTTTGTATCAGGCCACATCTGTCATGTTCACCATGGACAATTCCTCCCCAGACCACCAGAGGGCGCCCTCATTCATTTTATGAATTTCTACTTGATTGTGCTCATCTGTGTCGTTTCCCCTAATTTGATCCCAATTTAAGTTCTGTGTTTTTCCCTCCTTAGTGATGGAGTGTTGTGTTTGTGCGTAGTTGGGATGGTTGCTGGTATGTTATATTTGCACCGTGAACGTTTCTTCTTCTTCTTTTGCTTTTCTTTCCTTTCCTTCACCTTGCCTTAGTCTAGTTCCTTGTTTTAGTTATTCTAGTTCCTGGGTCCTTTTCGAGTCTTTGCCTGGTTTATTATTTTTTTAAGTTGTTTTGTTATTTAAAAAATTCTGCACTTGTATCTGACTCCTTGGATTCCATGACATCACACCACCACATCACTGATTATTTTCCTCTAAATGCACTGTTTATTCTTTACGGGAGAACGACGCTGTAATGCCACAAATGTTCTATAAAATTTTTTATTTAAAATGTTTTTTAACCTGAATAATTTTTCATGACAAGAAACTGAAACACAATCATCATCATCAAATACTGTCTTTTATACTTTTTATATAACTGGTTCAATTTGTGCATGTGCTTTTGATTATGAAATGATACACGTCACTGAGAAACACGTCTCTCACAGATCCAGTGTTCATTATTAGAACATTTCTCATCATTCCAAAAGTTCCCATTTAAACTGAAAATCTCAGCACAGTCCTCATCATCTGTATTATTCGGTTCCCGTTCAGCCCAGAACCTGAAACCCAGAGAATCAGAATCAGACTCAGATCAGTGTTCAGTTTCCATCAATTCCACACATTTAACTGAATCCTCTCAGACTCGGTGCACCTTAAAGGTAGGGAAATAATTTCTTACGCAGTGGTCAGTGATGTACCGTCCACCCATTTCCACTCTCCCTCTGCAGCTCTGTCACTCAGACCAATCCAAGCCCGACTGCTGCCCAGCTGATTACCGATGAACACCTGTAAATGACAGCACAATAAAAACAGCTTTAGTCTCTCTCTCTCTCTCTCTCTCTCTCTCTCTCTCTCTCTCTCACCTGTTCCTCTCTGCTGTTTATGATCACCAGGTCTGCTCCTTTGTCCCTGCAGTCCTGTCTGCTCTCCTCCCAGTTCTTCTTCTCATTAGACATGTAGTAAAAACTGGAGTTGAAGCTGAAACACCTCTCTTTATCTATAGAGATATACAGAGAGAATTTACTGAGATCAAAACACACGGTTTCTGAACTATTGCTTGCATACAGCCATGACTTGTATTTCACCACAAACACCATCGTTCAATATATACCATAAAATATACTGTAATATAACTGTAATATATACCATAATATATACTGTAATATAACTGTAATATATACCATAATATATACTGTAATATAACTGTAATATATACCATAATATATACTGTAATATAACTGTAATATATACCATAATATATACTGTAATATATACCATAATATATACTGTATATATACTTAATCACCTGTAATGAGCCTTTTTTAAAAACATTATTTACCACAAGAAACAGCATCTTATTGTGATTTTACACCAATTATCTTTCTCCCAAATTCAAATCAGATCAAACTTAATACTTTGGTTTGATTACTATTTGGTTTGGTTTGGGGGTTTTAAACATGTAACAATAAAATTCTCCAAAACCCAAAAAAGTGATTGTAAACCTCGTTCAGTCTTTTTGTCAGAAATACAGCGATCAGAGAAACTTTATCCAAATGGGGACAGTGTACTGCATCCAGCATTTATTTTCTCTTTTTGTTTGTTGCTCCAAATTTGGAGAACACGTGGCATTTCTGCAGCATTAAAGCTCGTACTTTTGTAGGTTATTGTTGTCTATTCCTCTGTTTAGACCCTGACCGGATAAATAAATACAGCACACCAACTCTGTGCCCCCTGTTTGTGTGGACAATAATAACTCATATAGACATTTACATTTTAGACACTGAGTTCAGTTTTAAAATGACACCAGGATTTCCACTGAGGGCATTTAACCTTTGGGTAGAAAACTTTATTCTAAAATTCATGCACTTACAACACAGATCATGTGTACTCCAGTATCCATCTCTCTCCCTCTGTAACTGGTCTCTCTCTATAGTCAGGGTGTTGTACCTGGTCTGTAACTGGTCTCTCTCTTTAGTCAGGTTGTTGTAACTGGTCTGTAACTGGTCTCTCTCTATAGTCAGGTTGTTGTTACTGGTCTGTAACTGGTCTCTCTCTATAGTCAGGGTGTTGTAACTGGTCTGTAACTGGTCTCTCTCTATAGTCAGGTTGTTGTAACTGGTCTGTAACTGGTCTCTCTCTATAGTCAGGTTGTTGTAACTGGTCTGTAAACGGTTGTTTTCTGTATTCAGGATGGTGAATTTGATCCACAGCACCGTGACGGCAGTCAGCAGGAGAACACACAGCAGCACCACACACACTGCAGTCACTCTGTAACACCTGCTCCATGCAGTGTCTCCTCCTAGAGGGAAATGGACACAAAGACACGTCTTTGAGTCGTATTTAATCTCCAAAGTTAGACCCAGCATTCACAGTCTCAACAGTAACAAGTCCCTTCAACAGTGAGCTGGAAAACATCTCAGTAACTCCCTCCAACTTCACTGTGAAACTCCTCCCTTTCCACTAAATGCATGCAGTGATGGGCGGGGCTTTGGGCTGGTTTTGAATTAACTGACTTTGTGTTCTGCATTTGCACCACAATGACTGAAAAAGATCTTTGTCTAAGACTCAGGGCAGAGCTAAGGCTAGAACAGAAAAACGTTCGCATGGCATAACATAAACAAACCCAAACGCAAGACTCACTGAGAGAGGGAATTCGAGACAACACGCAGCGTCTGCCATGCAAGTCCCTGTGTATTAGCTGTTACTATAGCAACAATATATTACAACAAGCACAGGAATACACATACAGTAAATCTTTAATCTGGCATGCTATGAGAACTTCTATCAGAGCTACTGTTCTAGAAAATTAATCATTCCTTCTGACCAATCACGATTAAGAATTCAACAGTGCAGTGAGATAATGTTTGCTAAGACTTGGGTCTTTTTCTTGAGCTGAACCTGGCAGTTTGTTACAACACACTGTGGACTAAATTGATGCAGTTTCAATAAAACATACCAAGCTGCTGTGTGAATTTAAAAAAAAAAATTTCTTCTTTATTTCTGCTCAAAAGTATGTGTATTGTGTCTGTGTATATGTACAGGGGCGTCTGCTATTAATAGGCTAGCAGGCCTAAGTTCAAAGTTCTCTCTTCCTTCTCCACGTCTAACAGCGTCTGCACTCTCGTAGATATCCACCGTCATCTCTGCTCACTCACAAACACACTGATACAAATCTCACATCTGTAAAAGCCTGAATTACTGCATCTGGCCGTGCAAACTTCAAAACTCACATACCTGTGTTTGGATCTGTGTCTGGGGCTTTCTTTGTGTCACCGCCTTCCTTCTCTGTGTCGGGGTCGTGACCTCTAACAGTGTCTGTACTCTCATAGATCTCCACCACCATCTCCACTCGGTCAGAAGAACGATGAAACATCTGTAATCTATAAAAGATTCACTAATGCACGAAATGACTGCGTCTCCGTGTGGACGTGACTGACAGGCTGCAGCTCTGTACTCTGTGTGAAGTGAATTAAATGTGATGCTGTCAAGAAAGGAAGTCAGAGGAAGTTAAACTTTAGAGGAGGAGCATCAGTGGTTTCTTGTGGTCAAAGTGTGAAGACATGAGCTGCAATCTACACATACTGTAGATGTTCTTGTCAAAGTTACGCCGTTCTATAAATATCAAAATCACATTGTTGTGCTATAATGGTGTGTATACTGCACACACACAAACACATTGGTGTGTTCATCATATTTTTGTTCCTCATCACATCATTACATAGAAAAGCGATTAGACTTTTCACCTGATGCTTTTAAGATTTGAACTGGCAAATGTGTGGTTTGAGACAATGGGTTTTTTTAACATAAAAACTGAGACAGACACAGTTAGCATCAAAATAGTCAATAAGGCACATCAGAAGAATGTAAATGGTCTGCACTTATATTAACCTTAATATCCTTTATTAACCTTAAAGGTTCTACAATGGTTCTCATTCACACACACACCAGTGGTAGCAGAGCTGCCATGCAGGCCGCTAGCTTACCATCAGGAGCAACTTGGGGTTCAGTTTCTTGCCCAAGAAACTGAACCCCACTCGACACTTCGGCATGTGGAGTCACGTGGGCCGGGAATCGAACCACCAACCGTACGATTAGTGGACAACCCACTCTACCACCTGAGCCACAGCCTGTAGGTGTATGCACAGGTTATGGTAACGTGCAGGCATTGTATCTACAAAGTACAGAACCATTTATCTTTTTTAAAAATATATATATAGTGTCGGGATAAATGCCTAAATGTCAGCCAGCAGTGACCGGATGTTTTTGGGCCTTCTTGTGTGCGGTTTTTGAGGCGCAGGTATGCAGGATATCTGGCAACCCTGAGCATACATGTGCTCATACGTCACACAGCACTGCGCGGCGCATTTCACTGCATTCAGTTTAATTTACAAATGTAATAATATCTAGACAAATAAAACCACCTGAATAAATCAGGAAATATCAATGGATTCTGGGTTTCTTTAAAAGTCTTTTAAAGGTGAATTAGTTGCAATTCGGCAACCCTGCTGCTCCTTTCAGTCTGGGGGAGGAGTTCCTCCAGGAGGCCGCGCGAGGGCGCTGAAACTCCGGATTGTGAAACCGTAGACTGTGTGAACGAGCGTCAGTCATGTGACCGGCGGTCGCTCGGACGGTTCCTTAACACTAGCGATTCCCGGGGATTCCTTTTTCCACGTGCTGCAACCGTCACGTGACTCTATAAAAAAAGATTAAAAACAACGTTTTGAAGACGTCATAGAGACAGACGTTCGTGCGCGCGACCTGCTGGGTGTTATGGAGGAGCCTCCTGGTTTCCGGTAGCCTAAGCGCGCAACGCGTGAGCTCGAGGCGGACGGCGCGCGCCACACAGCCTTCCAGCATGGCCCCGATGCTCCTGCAGAAGCTGTTCAACAAGAAAGCGACGGCCACCACCGGGGGCGCAAGAGCGTGCTCGACGGACGCGGAGAATCGGTAAGCTAACGGTTTCCAATAGGGGGGGACTAAAGCGTGCAACGCTGGTGCTAAACTACCAGCACGCGCCATTTCTTGTTCATGTAGTTGCATGTTATGAGTGTGTGCACGCTTATTATGCGTTATGTGAATGCATGGATTTACACGTTTATTATGCATTATTTGAATGCATGAATTTACACGTTTAATACGGGTTATGGGAATGCGGCTTTGCCAAACAAATCAGTTTGCTCGCGTGCTGCTCTCGTGCACCTTTCCCTCAGCTCATCAGTTCCCACAGGGAGCATCATTTCACAAATCTTCTAGTCACAGTTTACACGTTTTATACGTTTCTATGATTACGTTTTGGGGGTAAACGGGACTTGTTTATTACTTCCGGTGTAATGTTGACACGGTTACTACAGCTAATAACCGGCATCACACTAATCTCGTCTGTCGAATTAAACACAAGGGAAACTTATAATGGCACCAAAGGTGATATATACGCCATAACTGTGAGGAACAATCGATTAGTTTGTCGCTACAGAACGCTATTAAAATGTAAAAAAAAAAAATGCCACGCATGCGCATTCGGGACAGGGCAGCGCCGTAGCCTATACTATGTTGTGCGCATGCGCGGGGAACTTGTGGGAACTGAACCAGTAGAGTCAGTCATATGATTCAGTTGTAATTCTCCATTTCACTCTTGGGTTTTCTTTCTCGTTTCCTTCGTGTATAAATGATATGTCCTCTAACATCCTAGGTCTTGTGTAGTCAGTGTAATCATAGTAAACACACACACTACAACAGCAAACAACAAATAGTTGTGCTCCTGAGATCGCCCAAGTCTTACAACTCTGTGCACCACACATGTTTGGTGTTTTGTGAGAATCCTGAGCAGTGTGAGATTAGAGTTTAGCCCTGTTCGTCTAATATCTATGAATAGCTCGGCAACGAAGCAGTGCTGAGCAATGCGTTCTATCACGAGGTCTCATCGACGGCATAATAAGAACATGAAAAAACACAAGAACCATACATAAGAACCTTACGCTTCTGTCATCTGTCGTTCGGTGTAATTTGTCATTTGTTTCGACAGGGTTTAGTTGATCTACTTTGACTTTTCCCTCAAAAGGCATTTCCAGGACGACAGAACGATAAGTGGATAAAGAATCCTCCTCAGTCGCGTTCGTTACACCGGCGATTCTGCTGATGATGCATTACGTACGGAATTAAATTTGTACCGGACGTAACTTCTCAAGAAACGAACACAACTATACAGTGAGAGAGAAGAAAAACCTCTCTGAAACCCCCCAAAAATTGGACCTAGTCTTCAAATAAACGGCGTTCTTTGTTAACGGTTGCATAAGCATCCCTTTCCTTTACACTTTAAATGTTTTTTTTTTTGCGTACGCTCTCTACAAGTTTACGCTCCCCGTTCTGGGGCAGATCTGTCATGTGGGCGGGGCTTAACAGCCATTTACTCTGATTGGTTTGTGATATTACGACGTGTGTGCGTGCTCTTTTAAGACCGTTAATCAACTGTTGTGATGAGGCTGTGTGTTAGCTTGATGTTGATTAGCTTTCTGTAACAGCACATTCGGAATAATTCTGTCCTCCTTACACCGCCACAGCGGTTTGTGTAAGAAGAGCGACATGCGTCCTCATACTTTTATTCGTTTATTCATTTATAGTTACAGATAATGTTTCCTTTAAACCCACGTTTGATTTAGTCCTGGTTATTGTTTGTGTTACAGCAGCTACAAAACGGTCATTCCTTCACTAGCCTCTCTCTCTCTCTCTCTCTCTCTCTCTCTCTCTCTCTCTCTCTCTCTCTCTTTTTCTTTCCCTCGAATATCCTTCGATAATGCATTAGAATGTGCACATCAGTATATGCCTGTGATTTCAGCACTGTGGTGTCCGTCTTAAACTACATGCCGCTTTTTGCTTGTTGCAGTGCTGAGGTGTGCAACTTTGGCTGCAGAGAATCTCATATGACAGTTGGATCACATGCTGTGTGTGTGTGTGTGTGTGTGTGTGAGAGA
>NC_030444.2:2698804-2731304 GCF_001660625.3 Ictalurus punctatus
GTTGTTTATTGTTTTTTTTTTTTTTTGTAAAAATGGAAAAAACAACAGTGCTGGGAAAAGTTACTGTAAAATAGAAATGTCCTGAAATCCTGAAACGATCGACACTTCAGCCGGTGATGATGCCTTTATGATGCTTTTTTTTTTTTACTGTTGTACCTTAGGAATAAAACACTCGAGGGGCGTGCTGTTCTAGGAAAATAATCAACGACGGTATGGTGCGAGGTGTGCGTTCCCGTTACCGCCCCGAAGTACATCCTGAGATGTTTCATTGCTCCTATATTTCATCAGAATATAAGCGCAACATGTTGAATATTTATCCGTTCCCGTTATCGTTGGCATCGTACAAAATCGATGTGAAAATCGTTGTTGGTGCGTGCGTTATGTCAGTCGGGGTAGTGATGGACAGATGTCCTAGTAAAGTCTCGCTAAACTCGTTTTCTCCCGCAGAATGTCGAAGAGACGAAAGCCCCGCCCACCCGAAGCGGCGCGTGCCAGATCGGCTGCAAAGCAAAGCAGAAAGAAACACCGCCTACTTACCAGGTTTGTTTTTAACAAGCGCATCTGAATAGTCCCTTGTATCTACTCTGAGCATTGGGTAGAAGTGTGTGTGTGTGTGTGTTCACTCAGTACTCAAGACCATCCTCCGACGTGAATATGCTTGGGGAGATGATGTTCGGCTCCGTTGCCATGAGCTACAAGGGGTCGACGCTGAAGATTCACCATATCCGGTAAGTTTAAGAATAAAACTATTTAAATAACACTACTGTTGTTAATAAAGTCCCATTTCCACGTACATTTTTATTTATTTATTTATTTATTTTAATTTTTGGGTGTGAAATAATGTATTTGTAGTTATTTATGGTAGATGTTTGTTTACTGTTATAGATGGTGAATATATTTATATATTTAAATTAATAAGAACATTAGAAGCACATGATGCTACCGCTGCCATGCTTCAATATACATAAGGAAGTGTAAAATAAATAAATAAAATTTTAAAAATGTTAGAATGTTTTCACAGTTGTGTGTGTGTGTGTGCGCGCGTGTGTGTGTTGCACAGATCACCTCCGCAGCTGATGGTCAGTAAGGTTTTCTCGGCACGTTGTGGCAGCAGTAACGCAGGCAGCACCAGCACGTGAGTCTCTCTCTCTCTCTCTCTCTCTCTCTCTCTCTCTCTCCCATCAGCTCTTGGGTTGTTCTGAGCTCCGTTAACATTCATCACCGAGTCGGCGGTTCTCAGAGTGGGCTTCCTGAAACAAAGCCAAGGGGGGGTCCATCATGTATGTTCCAGAAACTACAACCCACCATTATCATTATTAAGTTCGAGTACAAGAAAGGAAGTGAAAAAAGAGAGGAAAAAAGCGCACACCGATAATCAGTTACTGATGTCTTAGTGACTCCGTCACCAAGGGCCCAAGGATCGTGGGAAACATTAGGCTACTTCTCTGAAATGTTAGCTAGCATGATAACGTGGTACAAATTTCCTCGCAAGTTGATTAAAAATAGCTAGCTATTAAGTCATGATGCTCTGCCCTTTTTTTCCTCCAAGGCGACACACGTCGTACGTACGTCGGTTGAACAGATAGAAACGACATAGTGGGAAGGCGAATGCTTGTCAGGGTTTTGTTGTTGTAAATATGACGGTACTCCTTTTTAACTCTGACCCTTGTTTCTGTTTTCTCTAGTCTCCAGGACAGCCTCGACTCGATTAGCCAAACGTGCCCGAGTCACAGCGGCAGCATGGGTGAGACATGTACACAGCTCAGCATGTTGTTTAATGCTTTAACTGTTCCATTTAGCCACGTTTACAGTATCCTGTACGACTCTTACTCTTACTACGACGACGCGGCTGAAAACTACACGTCTCCGCTTACTCGGCTAAAGCAGCGGTCGGAACAAATAGGGGAAAATGAATTTTTTTTTTTTAATCTATTCACTGAAGGGGAAAGGACACGGGACATTAAAGACGCACGTGCTTTTGGTACTTTCACGTCGCGTCAGTTTTATCTACAGCTGCGAATTCCTCGTTGTCGTGAGGCAATAGACAGCAAGAAGGCGTCGCTAAGTATTAAATAGGATCTACGTCAGACTTTTGCCTGGCTGTTTTCTGAATAAATAAACAAACAAATAAACAAGAAGTCATAGTTGTCTTGTTGACTGACATGTACTCGGGGCACGTGTGTGTGTGTGTGTGTGTGTGTGTGTGTGTGTGTGTGTATTTAATCAGTATCTCTTTTTATAGCTCATAGTAATCCTGTGGACATGCCAGGTCGTGGACACAGTGAAGACAGCGACAGTGGAATCGCCCGTTCAGGTACGCACACCTAATCACGCAAAGAAGTGATTGAACATGGAGCATTCCTCGTTTTTTTTCCTCCGTGTGACTTTGACTTCAGTGATTTTGTCATTTGTTGATGTTAAACACACCGGGACAAATTTCTGTGTCGTGCGTTTTGGTGTCCGTTTTCTGACCCTCGGTAAGGTTAAGTCCGTCTCGGTCTCCCTCTTAACTGTACAGCATCACTCAGCAGCCTCCTGGCCACGCCCCTCCCCTCCCCCGGTTCGTCCTACAGCAGCGGGTGTGCCAGCAGTTACCAACGGCGATGGCTCCGTAGCCAAGCGACCAGCCTCCAGCATGGCCTGATCCCTCGCTGGTGAGAGTGTGTGTGCGTGTGTGTGTGTGTGTTTCAAAAATATTGATATGGTGAAGTGGTTTTTTTTTTTTGTTAGTTTTTTTTTGGGTTTTTTTTTGGTTTTTTTGGGGGTTTTTTTGGGGGGGGGGTAAGGAAAAGGCCAGTCTTTACTGTAGGCGTTTATGTAAAATTGTGTGTGTGTGTGTGTGTGTGTGTGTGGCAGGAGCACAGATGAGATGTTCAGCCTGTCAGACGAGAGCTGCAGCTCAAACCCCGGGCTGAGCCGCAGGAAGAAGATCGCGGTCAGCATCATCATCAGCCTGCCGGAGAAAGAGGAGGAGAACCACGGCTTCCAGGAGTTCTTCTTCTCGCACTTCCCGCTGTTCGAGTCTCACATGAATAAACTCAAGACCGCCATCGAGAGGGTGAGTGCGGCGCGGGCGAGGTCAGACCAGGCCGCCTCGGTGACCTTTAGTGGCTGCGGGACACTGGAGCTCTTTGTGTCGGCGAGGCGCTGTGCCCTCGTCTGGAAAATGTTTATAGGACAATGACGGGTATACATGATCAGAGCGGGTGCGTTTGGTGGGATGAAAATAAATGTGTGTGTGTGTGTGTGTGTGTGTGTGTGTGTGTGTGTGTGTGTGTGTGTGTGTGTGTGTGTGTGTTTCAGGCGATGATTGTGTGTAGGAGAGTAGCAGAGCCTAGTCAGCGGGTGCAGGTGTATTTGTGTCGGGTTATGGAGGCACTGGGAGACTTCAGGTGAGGAGATACTGTGTGTGTGTGTGTGTGTGTGTGTGTGTGTGTGTGTGTGTGTGTGTGTGTGTGTGTGTGTTGATGCACAGTACCTGAGCTAATTTGTTTCACGTCTCATTCTTCGCGTGTCTGATCGTTGCCTCTGTTGTAATGTCCAGGATGACCGTGTGGAACCTGTACATGGCTCCGCGGATCACCGAACCCATCTGGCTGACCATGGTATCCCAGAGTGCCGAGCGGAACCAGTTGTGTCAGCGCTTCCTGAAGGAGATGAGCCTGCTTATGGAGCACGGGGCCAAGAACCAGTTAGTGCACAAAAACCATTCAGCGAGAACTTGATACACAATTCTAGGTGATGAATGTTAACCGGGCGGGTTCTGTGTTCTAGGTTCCTGTCTTCTCTGCTCACCGCTGTGCTCATGTACCACCTCGCCTGGGTTCCCACGGTGATGCCTAGCAACCACCCGCCAATCAGAGCTGTTTACCAGAAACGCTCCTCCCACTCTGTGGACCTGCTGGCTAAGTGTCATCCATACAACCCACTGTGGGCTCAGCTAGGTATACACACACACACACACACACACACACACACATAACATTTCAACCCCACTATGGATTCACTCTCTTAACTCCCTTAACTTTGTTGTTCACTCTACAGTATGTGCTCTGTGTGTGTGTGTGTGTGTGTGTGTGTGTCCTTGTGTTGTGTAGGAGATCTGTACGGTGCTTTGGGTTCTCCGGTGCGAGTGTGTCGCACCGTGGTTGTCGGACGCCGACGTGAACTGGTTCAGCGTGTCCTCTATGTTCTCTCCTACTTCATCCGCTGCTCTGACCTCCAGGAAAATGCACTTCCTCAAGCACAAACGGACAGTCCGGCCAATCCCTGCCCTTCTCAGACCACTAACTCCGCCCCCTGCTCCGAGAGGACCAACGAGAAACCACACGTCTGTGGGTCAGAGGCTGCAAATTCCAGCCTTACACCGGAAAGGACCAGCGAGAAAACGCGAACAGCCGACGCCGATTCTACCGACCCGACTTCCAGTTCAGAAGAAACCATCATAGAAGCAGGAGACTCTGAATCGTCTGGCTCCTCCACTTTTTCTGAGACGGCCGACGATAGGCCGGAACGTACTCAGGAATGTTCTGGGGAGACGGGACTAGAGCACGTCTTGGCCAATCCCAGCCCTCCTGTGCATAGGGTGCAGTTCATGATCGGCAGCCCGAAGGAGGTGGTGAACGACAGACTGCGTCAAGATAGGACTGGGCCGAGGTGTGGGCGGGGCTTACACAGGAAGATGCCCAGTAGGCTTTTAACGGACAGCTTGGACAGTTCTGACGAGGAGGAATCGTCACACAGGCAGACATGCACAGGAAATGAACTGCAGCAACATGAACTACCACTCCCAAGGTAACGGAACACACACACACACACACACACACACACACACACACTTGCATAAATTGTTATTGGACAGTGAATACATTTCCACTACGTTATGGCTACGATAACGGTTGTATTTAATATGATAATTGATATGTAGTGTAATATTTATCTCGGTGTGTTTTTATATGTGTGTGTGTGTGTGTTTATTATAGTAGTGTGGTTTAACACTAGGGTTTATTCCACGCCCGGGTGCATCCCGGAGAAGCGTCCTCTGTCGTTATTATACGGTACAAGAGCGGCCTCTAGAGGCCAAATAGAAAAACATCACTGAATAATTTTGTTGCGTTATTTGTCGTTTTGTTTTTTTTTTTTAGGATCTCTCTCTTTTTATTTGTTACTTTTCGGTTTGGTTTGGATGTATACCCTTTTTTTTTTAATGTATTAATATAGTACATTTTCATGCTACAGTCAGTACTGCAATATGAGCGTTATGTTTTCATTCGGTATCGGCTGATTAATCGGATATCGACCGGCTTTATCGGTCCACCGATAGTACCCAGTGCAGTCATTCCACTGATATGCCTTTTCTTCCTCTATCTGCATTGCGTCTTCCTTCTTATTTAACTGGGCTCGTCTTCCATTTCTGTAAAATAAGCAAGCAGTTGACTTTTTAAAAAAAAAAGAAATTACAGGAGCACATGCGCTCGTTACAGTCCTTCCTTTCTCCTGCCATGTTATTCTCCAGCTACGTGGAAACGTCGATCAATTCTTATCGATGTTCACTTTAACTTTTTGTTGTTGTTTGGATTATTTCGTGTATTTAACAAAGTTCCTTTCCACCATAATAAGAGCGCGTGTCCTAAATGTATACGTGGTGATTAAATTAGCGTTCGCCATGACATGATGTTCGTATTTTGGTTCGCGTCCAGCTGTGACATGGAGATCCGCCCCGACGTGAATCATTTCGGCCGCTCTCTGCTCGGAGGTTACAGTCCTCAGTACATGCCTGACTTCGTCCTGCACGGCGTCACCTCAGATCAGCGGCTCAAACAGTGCCTGATGGCCGACCTGGAGCACACGGTACTGGTGAGTAATGACGGAACAGAACTACACATCCGTGTGTGTGTGTGTGTGTGTGTGTGTGTGTGTGTGTGTGTGTGTGTCCACATTTTTAGGTTTGTTGTCAGACTCTGCAGCTCTGCCATTAGTACAGCTTCATATTACATATTGTATATTAAACATAACACGGCATTAATGAATGTTTATATAATATACGATGACGCGTCATGTTGAGTTGCTTAACATGTTAAAGATGTCATAAAACTGACTTCACTGTAACAAGTTGCCCTTATGACATCCTCACCATGTTTTTGGTGAGAAATAAAAGGGCGTGGCGTGCTGTGATGTACTTGTTACACTGCACTTATTAGTGTGTGTGTGTGCGTGTGTGTGTGCGCAGCACCCAGCGCTGGACGAGCCGGTCGCCGAGGCCGTGTGCATCGTGGCGGACACGGACCGCCTCTGTGTTCAGGTGGCGACGACTCAGCGGCGCGTGTGCGAGCCGGGACAGATAGGAAGAGACGTGATGGTCTCCAACCTCGTACACACACTCCTGACGTCTGTGCTGCAGCTGCACGCGCTCAACATGGCCGCAGACTTCGTACGCTGCCTCTCTCGTGTTAGAGATATTTTCGGAAGATATCGTATGCACGTCCTTTCTAAACGTGTGTGTGGGTGTGTGTGTGTGTGTGTGTGTGTGTGTGTGTGTGTGTTGCAGTGTGTCATGCACTTGGAGGACCGCTTGCAGGAGGTGTACTTCAAGAGCTGTTCTTTGGCAGAATATCTGAGAGGGCAGCGACGAGTCCATGTGAAGGAACTGGGACTAGCGCTGGGGTACCACACACACACACACACACACTACATACTGCAACAATTTCCCAACTATTCCATTTTTTATTTTTTATTTTTTTTAGAATGTCATGCTTTTTATCCATTTCTAGCTACAGTCAGATTACATGCAGCCATAGAAATCCCTGTCTAAGTTGTTGCTTTAGAAACGATAACGTACAAGAACGAGCGCATTAACATACTGACCAATCAGATTTCAGAATTCAACCACACCCTCATATAACATCGCCCAAACCACAGAAGGTGAAAATGTTCAGCTTCTCAAGCAAAGAGTTTGTCTGTCTGTCTTATTTATTTATTTATTATTTGTGTGTGTCTTGTAGGATCGAGTCCAGCGATCTTCCACTACTCGCGGCTGTCGCCAGCACACACTCACCCTACGTTGCCCAGATCCTTCTGTGAACGGAGCTGCTTCACTACGCCGACCAATCGGAGTGCGCTACCTGCCTACAGCTGACCAATAAGGAGCTGATCACCGTTAGTGTGGGTTCACTCTGACCAAGATCAGACCAATCAGGATCACATTATTAGCCTATAAAGAGAGATTGGATCGCAAGGTTTACATCCTTTCTAGTCTCCAGACTGTGAGAGTGTGTGTGTGTGTGTGTGAGAGGAGTGCGTGTCAGCCTTGTTTCCTTGCCCATGTGCACTGTTTCCGCAGAGCTGTTTAGTCTTAAAAGACCGGAACAGGTAATGCTACTTAAGTCGTTGTATAGTACAAGTGACGAATTGAAGGAAAAACCTTTTTTTAGCATTTATTATTATTATTATTATTATTATTATTATTATTATTATTAATATTAAATTTGATGAAGTAGCACTGCTGGTTTGGGTCGTATTCAGAAAAACGTTCCTCGCTATTTTCTAACGTGGAGTATTTTGGCGTACGAGTTTGTAAAGCGTAGCGGTTTCGGTCAGGGCGCGATGCCGAGTCCTGCCTCGCTTGCTTTTATTTTCACACCGCAACATCAATCTCCGCTGGGGGCATGGGGGGGGGACAAAAAAACGCACGACTCTGTAAATCAGTTGCGTGTTTGTTTACAGCAGTGTTCATCAACCCCGTTTCTGTAGACCTGCTTCCTGACGACTCGGTTCCAGCCGTAATCCTATCCAGCATCTGGCTAATCGAGTAGACTGATTAAGATCAGCAAGGTGTGCTGGAGTAGGAAGGTCTCCAGAAACAGGTTGATCGCTGGTTTACAGAAATCAGAACTCACGTAAGATGTTAGTATTCGTTATGGGAAACAGTTAGTACACGTCGGTTATCTCGAGTACTTTTCATCTCCTGTTTGTTTGTGTCGTGTTTAATATATATACCATATTGGGGTTTTTTGTTTTTCCAATTTTGGGTTGTATGGCTCCCTCTTGTGGTGGCATTTAGGTTTACAGGATTGTTCACAAAGACCAAGAGAGATTTTGCTCCGAGTTTGTACTCTGAAGTCGAGGTTGAGATTACTTGTATTGTTTTTTGCACTATTAGTGTCTTATTTATCTCCGCATCAAGCTTAAACTGTATATAAGCCATGATTTATATACAGTTTATGTCCTCAAGGTGTCTTTACATAATAAGCCACTATTAACTGTGTGTGAGTGAGTGGGGATGGGTCGATAACGTCTATCAGGTGCTACCATGTTATACACTGTGTAAAAGTATGTTAAAACACATACTCTTTTATATCGGATCTACTTTACTAATACCTTCTTCCTGCAGAGTAAGCCACATCCAGCTCTATTCAGGCTCGTACTCGCCTCCTTAATTTTACTCCGTCTTACGTTTGTTATTTCCTTAATATTCCAGAGACTGTCTGTTATTTTTGTACACTAAATTCTACCTCACGGTTGCTTTTAAAAGCAGTCCGGATCTCAAGACAGGCCGGTCCGTTCTGGCCAGGGTCAAAGATCTCCTCCTTTAGGCGGCGAGCAAGACTGAAGAAACGACGACCGAGGTTTGGGACGTTTCATGTCCGTGTTTATGGCGGCGTGCTTTTGAATGAAACCATTTCGATCTTTTTAAGTTTGATCCTTGTATACGGAATAAAGTTGAATAAATTTCTCATGATTTGAAAAAAAACTGTCTTATTTTCCTGTTTGTTCTAAACAGAGGAGAAAACAAGATGATTTTGCTCTTGCATTACAGTACAGTACATAAACCTGGAGCATGGGGCACAAGGCGGGGTACACCCTGGACAGGGTGCCAATCCATCACAGGGCACAATCACATACACACTCACACACCCATTCATACACTACGGACACTTTAGACACGCCAATCAGCCTACCATGCATGTCTTTGGACTGGGGGAGGAAACCGGAGTACCCGCGCACACTGGGCCACGGTGGGAGTCGAACCCCTGACCCTGGAGCTGTGAGCCGAGTGGCGCTCTCATCTACTCCAATTCCAGAGGGACACTCTCACTGTGGTTACTGGGAGTACGGTGGCTTCTAAGGCCCCGGGACTGCAATTACAACATGCAGTAATTGAAGGGTTCCCTTCGGAGTCTGGATCCTCTCAAGGTTTCTTCCTCATATCATCTTATAAAAAGCGCGATACAAATCGAATTGAATTGAATCACGCCACGTTTATCTTACAATTTTTTTTTTCACTTCGTAATGAAACTTTTCTTCCACAGTGACGCATTCACTGCATGATGATGTGTATTTCACTGATTCCATAATGAAGATGAAAAGGAAGAAGGGATGCCAATTTTACCGGAAGCACCTATAGTAACTATACTGTATTAGACACGCAAAGAAGTGTATCGGAGCCACCGGTGTATCATTTGAATGATCTTTATTTCTTTTCGTAAGCAGTGATATTTCATGTTTATGTACATGGTTGAGAGCAGTGCGCGATTATCCTTTACGTTGAGTCGCTGAAGGCTTTTCTGCAACAAGTTCCTGTAACGCTCTCACATACGTCACGTGGCGCTGCAGCTCCTGCACCTCCTGCGATGGAACCGTCTTTATCTGGTCCTTGTGGAACTCGAGCTGCTGCTCTAGAGTCAGAGTGGTGGGGTATGAAGGTAGGAGCTGAGGGCAGTATGTGTTGTCACGTGAAGCTGAAGTGAGCGGAGCAGCAGAGTAACGGGCGGCGATGCGGTTAATGATGGCGACCCATGATGCCTGCTCTACTTCACTCTCGGCCTGGAAGTAGAAGAGTCTGGCGTCTGCGGTCCTGAGGCTCAGCGCATGGGGCCTCTTTTTGTGATATACGGGGTATGCCAAGGCATGATGCAGTCTAATGGCATGCTTGTCTGTGTCTTGTTGTAGATGCAGGACCATGCCTTTTAGAACTGCAGTAAATGGTTTCCATGCTCTCTGGCCTATGTTGGTTGGTCTCCCATTCTCGTCCATAACTCTTTTGCAGATGAGATTTCCTTTTTTGTAGACAGTAGTGGTAGGGTTCTTTTCAGTCCCAAATGATGAGTTAGAGCCGGAATCCTCCGGATTTTCAGCCTGACATCTACTTCTCACCGTGAACGCTGTTAGTGGCTGCATTTTGATCGAGTCATAGATTTCCCTCATGACTTTAAGAGAAAACTGAAAGTCAGTCGCACAACCCAGGTTCGTTATAAATTTTTGACGAGTCATTTTCCTCCCTTTGTGACCGCCATTAAGATCGGCATTCAGTATGATCATGCTCCAACACAGGTAGTACATTGCAGGCTCGAACTCGAGCGACACTTCAGTACAGGTAAGGAACTGATGAGTAAAGTGCTTTACAAGTAGATGCTGAAGCTCAGGTTCATCTTCTGGCCAAAACAGACTGAGGAACCTTCGGAAATCCTTGTCCAGACAAGGCAAAGGCCTAAAGTGTGAGACGTACGCTTTCACTGTTGCGTCGGCGAATACCAGATCCTCACTCATCAGCCGGATAATCTTCGGACATCTGAATTCCTTCTGGTAGAAGAGGTGCCTGCCAAGGACTTCTGCTGCCTCCTGTTTTTTTTTCTGTTTCTGAAATAGGTTCGCTTCCTGCATTTGATCTTCATCTTCCGTTGCTCCAGATGCAACTTCTCCCTCTTCTGTTACTCCAGATGCAACTTCTCCCTGCCCTGTTGCTTTTTCCGTTTCCTTTTCATCTCCAGCCTGACATCTGGCTATCACTCTGAACATTTTTAGCGGCTTTCTTTTGATCGATTTGTAAACATCCTTCCACTCTTCCAGATTACACTGTGAGAAGCAATTCACTTTTTTCACGTGCACTATGAATTCTTCACAAGTCCTTTTCCTCCCTTCGGGATCGCCGTTAAGATCAGCATTCAGTAAGATTATGGCCCAGCTCATGTGGTACAAATCAGCTTGTAAATTGAGCGGCTGTCTAGTACACTGAAGGTACCTATGACTGAAGTGAGTAATAAGTTGCTGCTGAATCTGAGGTTCATCCTCTGGCCAAAGCACTTTAAGGAACGATCTGAGAGCCTCGATCAGAGACATGAATCTAAAATTAAAGTTCCTGGCATGTATGTGCAATGTGACTTCAGCTAATTCCTGATCCTCGTTCAGAAGCCGGATAATCTCCGGACATCTGGACGCATCCTGGCGGTAGAGATACCTGGCAAGGACGTGCCCTTGCAAATAGGTTTCTCTGTTGTTACAAAAGGAGGGGTTCACTTGCTGCATTTTCCCAGAGATGTTCTCATGGAGATCTCTCACAGCTTCTTTCTTCTCTGGTGCTCCTGATCCAACTTCTTCCTGTTCATCTCTGTCTGGCATTGTCCACTCGTTTTTAAGTGCTGATGGGCGACAGTTATAGGAGAAACTCACTGTGTCTTAGTGAGTAGTGCTGAGTAAGAATTTAGAATTTAGAACTCTCGTGACGCTCCCTAGCGTTGCCCGCGGCAACGAGTCACGTGGTCCCGGTGTCAGCGCGGACTGTTGCTCTGGGCAGCGAGCTGAAAATAAGACCGGCATCATATCGGTGCCTCGGTTATTTAATCTAAATGGTTTTCTTTTCACTTCTAATGAGTTTTCGGCACATTATAGGATTCCTGTAACACCAGGGGACTATGCAAAAAGTCTATATGCTGTTTAGAAAAGAATTAAATTCAACAATGGTCCCCGGCTACTTTAATAAGTTCTTACGTGCTGAATATTTGTTTTTCCCTTCAAACGGATCCATCATAAGAGCGTTATTTCAGAGAAACCCCGTGTCTTTGCCTCAGATTTACTCATATTGGAATCGTCTGACAGACAGTATTGTTTAGGAAAAGCTTTGGCTTATATCTAATCAATATTTAATTCCAAACGAAGTCAAAGAGCTGTCATTTAAAATGATAGATAGGATTTATGTCATCAAACGGAACATTATATTCACTCAATACGATTCTCTATGAAGCAAAAAGCAGTTCAAACTTTCCTCATTAGATTGTGGTGTACTCGAGGGCATACTGCCCCCTGCTGTTCATCTAGATGTAGTGCAACTGCCATCCAAGCAGAGAATCCCACCATGGCATCCTGTCTTTCATGACCGAGTCCCACTCAGATTCTCCGTGGTAGCAGGAAGGTGGTGTGATGTGAGAAATGTCGGTAGGGGTTGATTTGATCTTTACGACAGGTCCGTGTCCGCCAAATGATTCACTTGATGTAAGAAAGGGGATCTGAACACTTTTTGCTTTAGAGTTCTAATTAAATTTAAATATAAAGCATGTATATAAAATTAGATTACAGTTTTGAATGAACACATCCTGCAGTCACTGTTGATCCGAGTATCTGAGTCTTAAACGTGTTTACTGAGTATATAAAGCACTACAAAATCTCCACACTGTGATGTTACTGTACAGCATTTCATTCTTTTGTTTCTTTTTGTTTAGTTTCTTTGGATTGATTTTTTTTTGTATTAGTTTGAGTGTTTTTTTTGTTTGTTTAGTTTGGGTTGTTGTGTTTTGTTTGTTTAGTTTGGTTTGTTGTTTATTCTTTGTTTAGTTTTGTTTGTTTAGTTTGGTTTGTTTATTCTTTGTTTAGTTTGGTTTGTTTATTCCTTGTTTAGTTTTGTTTGTTTTGTTTGTTTAGTTTGGTTTGTTTATTCTTTGTTTAGTTTGTTTATTCTTTGTTTAGTTTGGTTTGTTTATTCTTTGTTTAGTTTGGTTTGTTTATTCTTTGTTTAGTTTGGTTTGTTGTTTGGTTTGTTGTTTTTGTTTGTTTAGTCTGGTTTGGTTTGTATTTTTTGTTCTTTTTTTGTTCGTTGTTATGTTTAGTTTGTTTTTCTTTTGTTTATGTTTGGTTTTGTTTGCAATTTTTACTCCAGTTTTTCTCTACATTTTTTAGTCATTGGCAATTTCCACTCATTATCTAGACATGGCTAAATGGTTTATTATTTTTATTCTTCCAATTAGTCCCTGCAGGATTTCAGGATTTTGCGACTGCAGAAATGAATGCAAAATCAAGCGAACTCCGCAATATTCATAAGAGCTTGTCATTTTACATTTTTTTTTTTTACTTACCGCACATTTTCCTCAGATTTGTGCTTAGACGCGTCTTGTGACGTCATCACCGCGCGCATTCAGCCAACGCCCTCTTCGAGTCACGTGCGTCGAACATGAGTATAGCTAGAAGCTCTCGCTTACCAGCAAACATCACTGTGGAAGAGCGTGCAGAACAATTTTGTGCTACTGCAATTTCACCTATTCCACAAAAAGTAGTGGTTTTAACGGAAAAATTTGGAAGAAGAAAACACGCAGCAAAATCGAGCATTTTTGGTCACAACATTAACCAAAAAACCTTTGCGAAATCCTGTACGGACTGAACAACGTTCCAGCACTGAGGAATAACTATACCAACGAAGGACACATACAGACGATTCCTAAACGCTCTCATTCCAACATTTTTCTGTTTTCCTGAAAAGAACTACATGCCAGGCCAATTAACAAACACGACCTGCAGCCAAAGCTTAATATCATAACCCACCCCGAAGCTGCATTATCGGCTGTGCTCCAGCAGGAGCGCCGTAGCGAATTTACATCTGTGGAGCACAAACGCTCCGTCTCTCTCTCTCCTGACACCCTGAAGGAAGAAAATGACAAAGAGCGCGTGAGGTATCAGTGACAGCCACGCCCACTCTCATTTTTCCTCACTTGTCTGTAGACATAAATGTAAACACTTGAATCCGCTGTTCAGGGGTTTAAACAGAGACAAAAAAAAAACAATCGGGGGACAAAAGAAACAATAAACATGGCGCATGAGAATACAGTCTCATAACCTGAAACATTCAGGCGTCATGGACTCTAATTGGCTGGAAAAGAGATACAGATGAGGAGGTTTGAGATGAGAAGGTGTGTGTGGTGTGTGTGTGTGTGGTGGATCAGTGTCTCCTTGCTGTTCTCTTACACCTGTGCTTTAAACAAACTCTGGTGTCATGTCACTCAGGAGCTGACGATAGAAAATCCTTCCCGGGGAAATGGAACCCGTCCTGTATCTATTTAAACTCGCGAATGCAATGTATTATAGCTTGTTTGTGCTATAATTACTTCTTGAACACACACTTATAGTGTATGATGATGATTATTATTATTATTATTATTATTATTATTATTATTATTATCTGTAGACTTGTCGAGACGCAAACATGAAAAGACCAACGCAAGCTACATGATACGAATTTCCCGAGGATCATGGGAAGAAGAAAATTCTCTGGTGGTTGTTTTTCTTTCTCTCCTTTATTTTCAGCGGTACTGCGAAAGCGACCTGACGAGTCCGATCAAATCAGAGATCGAACGCAAGCGGCTACTTTAAAACGGATGAATTAGGCCACTATGACGGATGCCTTGCCGTCGTTTCCTTACATGCTCGATGTTAATTTCCGGCGCATTCCGCAGCGCTAGCTCTGACGCGTAAAAGTAACGTCACGCTGTACGTTTTAACCAGGCCGTGTTAAAAATACAGAGCGTCCTCGGGTTCGGTACAGCTCACAGCTCTCTCCGAGCCTCTCTGACGCTGCAGGATTCCCTCGAAAGACGCACAGCCGAGTTCCTTTTAATTATACAGCCAGCCGTAATGTCCAGTCAGGGAGGAGAGGCGAGGCGAGGCGAGGCGAGCGCGACAGTGATGAGGAGAGGAACCCTCAAGAGAATCCTAGATTCAACACGGGCAATCATGAGCCTTTGGATCAGATAATCCAACTAAAGGGTAAACGGGGCAGATGTTCAGAGTCGAGTCGATCGATAAAGACAGGAGAACAGGAGCTGGGTTCGACGGCTCTAGGAGTCTTATAAGAAAGAGATAGTCCACCTTTAAAAAAAACAAAAACCCCATTCGATATGTTCATGTTGAAATTCTAAGCACTTAAGGGATCGCGTGATTACAAAATACATTTCGGACGCGGCTAACACGTGCTGTCTTCCGTCAGAGTATTCCTTTCTGTCTGGATTTCATTTCCATTTGATTTCACACAGTATTTTCTGTCTACAGTCATTTGGTCATCGATCGTCACTTTCACTCGTTTCACTTATTAATAAATTAGAGGAATTCTTCTCTGCCTCTTTTGTTCCACCACTGGACCACAGGAGAACGGTGCATTGTGTTGGTGATAATGTACCTGACGGATGAAGGGAAGGTTCGTGCACCATGTGATACGCCTGGTAATGTGTTTTATTGTCAGAGTGACACCTGACCTCTCTGTGTTGTGTATCAGTGTGTGTGCGTGTGTATAAAATAGAGAAGGGTGTCACCTTGAGCGTCTCAGTCTAACAAAGTGGACCGGCAGCTTAGCGCGTCTCCTATACTTCTAATAGTAGAATGGAAATCCGTGTATAATATTAATAGAGTGCATGCACTGCTGGGTTATTTATTTATTTATTTATTTCCGTGTGCACCAGGTCCACTACGAAGTGCACGTCTGAAGCCCCCTCAGCAGGGACTGAAGGTCATGACTAAGCCGGGATTTCCGGACCGCGTGTACGAGCGAGCGGCCGACGCTTTCCGAGCATCCTGCGTGGAGAAGACCCTGGTTTACAGGTATGCCAGTTATGCCCCCGTCCCGCACCCGGCTGCCGGAGACACTGGGAACGAGAACCACGCGAAGCAAAACGAGCTTTGGGCTTACGAGCTGGCATTCAACACTCTGAAATGTAAGTCGCGCCATTAAATAGCTTGTACTTTCGATTGATTGATTTCATTGACAGCGTATAGACTTGGTGAAATTGCTTAACTCCCAAAATATTACGTGAAAAAGTTGTAACGGTTTTTGTGGCTGGTTCAACATCGATACGGTAAGTACTGTATTCGCCGTTGCTTCAGACAATAAGCTCACCTGGGCACTGGAAATTTGTTCATAGTGGAAGTCACGTTTTATACATATGAACACACATTATACTAATGCATAGATCAGAACTACATAATACACGTCCTACTGTAAAATTCCCTTTCACTTAACACTTAATATCATGACCGTCTTCTACATCTAGCCTACGCAGCACTGATTTTCCCCCCGTAGATTTGACGTATATCACGATTAGGATTTAAAGCCAGATTTGAACAGACTGATTTTTGGAATTTTATTCTACTGGGGTTTAGATTTCAGATGGAACCGAGAGCCGCTGCTCTATTGTTGGATCATCCAACACAGAGAGAGAGAGGCAGAGAGAGAGAGAGGCAGAGAGAGAGAGAGAGAGAGAATGAGAGAGACAGAGAGAGGACAAGAGAGAGAGGATGAGAGAGGGAAAGAGAGAGAAAACGAGAGAGAGAGACAGAGAAAACGACAGAGAGAAAGAACGAGAGAGAAACAGAGAGAGAGGATGAGAGAGAGAGACAGAGGACGAAAGAGAGAGAAAGAGGATAAGAGAGAGGAAGAGGACGAGAGAGAAACAAAGAGGACGAGAGAGAGAGAGAGAAAGAGGACAAGAGAGAGAGAGAGGGCGAGAGAGGAAGAAAGAGAGGGAGAGAGAGAGGAAGAAAGAGAGGGAGAGAGAGAGAGAAAGTGGGAGGACGAGAGAGGAAGAAAGAGAGAGAGAGAGAGAGGACGAGAGGGAGAAAGAGAGAGAGAGGGAGAAAGAGAGAGAGAGATGGAGGACGAGAGGAAGAAAGAGAGAGAGAGGATGAGAGGAAGAAAGAGAGAGAGAGGACGAGAGGGAGAAAGAGAGAGAGAGATGGAGGACGAGAGGGAGAAAGAGAGAGAGAGAGATGGAGGACGAGAGGGAGAAAGAGAGAGAGAGGGAGAAAGAGAGAGAGAGATGGAGGACGAGAGGAAGAAAGAGAGAGAGAGGACGAGAGGGAGAAAGAGAGAGAGAGGGAGAAAGAGAGAGAGAGATGGAGGACGAGAGAGGAAGAAAGAGCAAGAGAGAGAGGACGAGAGGGAGAAAGAGAGAGAGATGGAGGACGAAAGAGGAAGAAAGAGAGAGAGAGAGAGAGAGAGAGAGAGGACGAGAGGGAGAAAGAGAGAGAGAGGACGAGAGAGGGAGAAAGAGAGAGAGAGAGAGACGGAGAGAGGACGAGAGAGTGAAAGGCTATGAGATAAATAATGAATGTTTCCATTCTGTGCATCGATGTGAAATCTCTCCCGTGTCGGACGCGGTACTCGACCTTCTCTGACCCGTCACGCTTAACTGTTATTCTCTGAGAGATCTCGGAGGGCTTATTACACATTTCGTTTTTTTTAATCGCTTTCGAGTGTTACATTTGACTAAATCTAAATCATATCACAATCGTATTAAAACCACACAATCTTTGAAAATGGTTCAAATTCAGAAGTAATGTAGTGATGGAAGACCCGGCAAGTACACCAAGACTTTCAAGTCAAGAAAGGCACGAATACCGAAGCATGTGAAGGACCTCCGGTACAAGCCCTAGACCCCTTAGTGGACTTGCAGGCGAGTATGACGTTGACTCTGTGGCCTGATTGCTTAATTATCTGTCATTTGAGCTGAATCAGTGGTACAGACAACAACTCAGTCATGGGCTAGTTCATCCTGACCTAGCGGAGTGCTCAGCTCTGCCTGAACGAACTGCGTTTGACGGTGAATCATTTTGGCGTCGACAAAAATCCACTCGTCCCCTGCAAACCTTTCACGGTGAGACACCACTCGTCACTGCGAAGGCGCCGTCTCACCATCCTGGCAAGCGAGTTTCCAGCTGTGATGCGAACCACGGATGGGTCCATCTGAGGAGTCTCGGAGTCCGAGACGGACGACGCCAACACGCGTGCTGAAGATCGATGTGTCGGCCATGTCGCGAAGCTGGAATCGACCAGCACGGGGCATGAATTCAGGGACAGACAGATAGTCCGTCAGTTCCAGAGGGTTGAAGTGTTCTACTCCCTCAGCATGGGAGGTCTATATACCTAATTCGCCTCCACGCTGAACTCGCTGGTCGGAGCCACCTGTACTGACCATCTCCCTGTGAGAGTGGACTGCTCCCTTTCATGAGACCCCCCTCCCCCTTCCTCTCTTGAGATTCGCGGTTTAATCACACACTCAGTTCAATTCAATTTGATTCGTATAGCGTACAATTTCATGGTACTTCCAGCGATACACCGTCCTCAGCAGTCTCCAGGCTGCACCGCTTTGAACTGGACTGAACCCGATTCTGAAATTCCAACACACCCCAAGGGGACTATTGTTCACAACGGTAGCATTCTCAGCAGGACCGAATCGGATCGGTGAGCAAAATAACGTCGTCCACATATTAAGGTGACCATCACCATGCTTGCATCCTCAGAACACCCATGGTGCTAGAGACAGGCCAAAAGATAAGACGTTGAATTCGAGACTATCCATGGAAGGCAAACCTTAAAAGTCACGTCTGTGCTGTGGACCAGTGGAAACGCTGCAGAGGCGTGAACCATTCTGGTTGCTGCACAGCATGAAAACATCTGACGCGATCAAAGTGCCAAAGATAGTCATGTTGCCGAGCTACGTTTTAGCGCACTGGAGAGCCTGGACATGTTCTCGCGAACATGTCAAACTCCATTTTAATGCACAGTCAGCGTCTAGCGTTGTCGTGTGTATGTTTCACGAGGTTTTGTTTTGTTTCGTGTCAGATCAGAGTGCCTAATTCCCACAGCCGGATCTCTCATCCATACTTCATCCTCCTCTCTTCCGTATGCATTATTGAAGCAAGCGGCAAATCATGTGGGAAGCTGCTACGGTCTGCCCTGGATTTTTTTTTGTTTTTTTTTTGTCGTTTTTGTTTCTACATCGTTATGCTCTTCCATGCTCTCGCTAGTGGATCTGATGGTTGCTTTTATAAAAAGTGTATAGAGATAAGCGACTCCGAGCCGAGCCGTGCTCAAACCCGGCTCTCGGATATCGACGAGAACGTTACGTAAGGAACAGAGCGTAATCAAAGACGGGGTGCGGGGAGGGGAGGGGAGGGGACGGCACACCACCCCCAGAGTGGTTTTTATTTTCATGTTATTCTATATTAAATGACATCTTTTATCCGATCCCAGTCCAAGCGCTGCTGGAGGACGTCCTGATCGACAGCTGCTTCCAAGCGACGCGACGAATGGCGAGTTTGCTTTTTTTTTTTTTTCCTTTTCTTTAACATTACTGGAACTCGGCCTTGAGGGTGAAACGAACGTTGTTTTTTTTTTTTAATACACCGTTTAGCCGGATGATCTCATGGCCCTGGCGATGGTCATGCTGTATGACCTGCAGGACAGGAAGTTCCAGCCCAGAGAGCCAATGACAGGAGAAGGGGAGGGGCTTGTAGAGGAAGTAAGGCTGGTGGAGGATAGCCTCTTCAGGTTTATGCAAAATTATTCAGAAACATAAGTTTATAATATATTTGTGGCTTTTTCCGTCCAAATATACTTGATACGTGTGTGTGTGTGTGTGTGTGTGTGTACGCATGTTAGATTTAGGACTAAGCTTGCGGCGTCTCTGGCTCGCTTCCGAATCAAGCAGGATCTGGTGTGTATCGATGACATTCTGCCAAAAAGTGTGAAGGAAAAGCACCAGAGAAAACACAAACTACCCACCTGTGCCTGGGTCAACACTCTCAAGAGCAGGTACACACACACACACACACGTCTATACTGTCCGACTAACATGTGCCACGTACACGTGCCACATGTGTACGCACACTTTGTTCTCCGCAGCGTGGATGAAGTGTGTGTGACGCTGAAGACGCAGGGCTTCGTCCAGGTGGATCCACACACACACCTGGAAGGGAGAGTGTTCTGTAAGGACACACACTGTCCCGATGTCCTGCTGTTTCCACGCCAAGCGCCAGAACTTCGAGACAAGACGACGCTGTTACTGGATCGCACGCTTATAATACAGGTCACACACTCGTATTATACGCACACACTCGTGTCCTGTATCTAATAAGTGTATGTATATGCAGCATGCATTATGTGTGTGTGTGTTTCTTAAAAGGAGAAGTCCCGCAGTCTGGCCGTGTGCGCACTGCGCCCCCTGTTGGCCAAAAACACGGATATTCTGTTAGCGGGGTCGTTCTCTGCGCACACCGTAGCTCACGTCGGCGTCCAGGCGTCGGTCTTTTCCAACCACGTCTACGTCTGCGGGCTTCCTGCCGACTCCGCCCTCAGGGAGGAGCTACACGTGACGCTCTCTCGCATTGGCTGCAAAAGTAAGAGATCCGAGCGAAATAAATATCCAGGCCATGTTTAAGCGTGAGTGAATACGACTAGGTATAATAATCAGTCCGAGGTGTGTGTCTAACAGACGTACGCTTGCTGCCTGAACGACTTGCTGAGCTGAGCGAAGGCGATTCGCGTCTCCAGAAGGTTCGAGTCGTTCTCGTGCTCCCCCGCTGCACAGCTTCAGCACTCAGTGACCCCATAGCGCATATCGTTAACGAGGACGGAGGTAACGGCAACACCGCGGGACTCAAACGCCACTCAAGTGACGTGCGATCGTTTCTTCGTTAGGGAAACTTTTCAAATCAGCCGTGTCGTTTTCTCAAGCAGACAGGAAGCTGCTGCAGGATCTGTCTCAGGGCGCGGTGTCCGACGCAAATCTGGAGCCCCTGATCCACAATCAGATACACGACCTGAGCCACGCCCTGACCTGTAAGAAACACACACTACTGTATTCCTAGGTTCTGAGCTAGCGGAGCTCGAAAGTCCTAGTGTTTTCCCCCTGAAAACGGACGGACGCGAGTTCGTCCGAAAGATCAGAAATGATGAAGTCGTTCAGGGGGATTTGAAGAGCTTTAACAGCTTCGCTCGGCGCTGCCTCACTTTGTAAAGTTCCTTAAATGAAAGCATCGAATGAATAAATATAAACGCAAAGTGTAAAGATCACACTAGCGGAACGAATAGTCAACTTCCCTGATGGAACGTCTGTATCAGCTGTTCCTGCGCCGCTCTCCCCTTATACGCATAGATTATGGCTAAGCCACGAGTATTACATTTTCACGCTGCAACGCAACAGTGACTTTCCATTAAAAGTGTGTGTGTGTGTGTGAGAGAGCATGAGGATGTTCTTTTACCCCAGAGCAATGTTCTTGTCCTTACATATGGCAGTTTTCCATTCAGTATACTTCTGCTGATCTACTGAGTGTGTGTGTGTGGGGGGATTCAGGTTTATATTTATCAGAAAATCACTTGTGTGAATTACATTTTGAATCATCATATGTAATTAAATTATAATCAGAGTTAAAAATAAAATAAATATAAAACGTTTCATTTTGGATCGTTGATGTTTGACTCCAACGTTGGGGTTTCTGTGATTCTTGAACTACAGTTCCCAAGGTGCACGGCGTGGTCTACTGCACGTGCTCGGTGTATGCCGAGGAGAACGAGCTGGTGGTGAAGAGCGCGCTCAAGAACGCCGCTGCCAGGACCAAGTTACGGCCGTTCAGGTAGGCATGCACGCTCGGACGCTCACACGCTCCATCCATCCATCTTCAGGGTCACGGGGAGCCTGGAGCCTATCCCCACGAGGCGGGGGGGACACCCCGGACGGGGTGCCGACCCATCGCAGGGCACGTTCACACACTACGCTACGAATAATTTGGAAATGCTGATCATCCTACAACACATGTCTTTGGACGACATCAATGATGACGTACTGTAGAGGACAAAAAAAAAAAAAAAAAAAAAAAACACGTCCATGGGGTGGAGTCAGACCTGATCTAGCTCCTCCTACCTGGGCGAAGTTAAGACCGAAATCTAGGGGGTGGAGTCAGACCTGATCCAGCTCCTCCTGCCTGGGCGGAGTTAAGACCGAAATCTAGGGGGTGGAGTCAGACCTGATCCAACTCCTCCTGCCTGGGCGGAGTTAAGACCGAAATCTAAGGGGTGGAGTCAGATCTAATCCAGCTCCTCCTACGTGGGCGGAGTTAATACAGAAGTACAGGGAGTGGAGTCAGACCTCATCCAGCTCCTCCTACCTGGGCGAACTTAAGACTGAAATCTAGGGGGTGGAGTCAGACCTGATCCAGCTTCTCCACCTGGGTGGAGTTAAGAACGAAATCTAAGGGGTGGAGTCAGATCTGATCCAGCTCCTCCTACATGGGCAGAGTTAAGACAGAAATCCAGGGGGTGGGGTGTTTTAGGCTGGACAAGTGTTTGTGTGGTGTTTTGTTTGGTGTTGTACAGCTTGGTAGGGTCAGGGGTTATAGGAGGGGTTATACTCCTTGGACATTTGGTTCTACAGTGAAGACTAACTTTAAATAAATAAAAGTAATCTACGTGTTGATTCTCAGCATTCAGCTCAAAGTCAGTAGTCATTAAGACACGCCGCTGTGAACTCCCTGTGTGTGCGCGTGTGTGTGAACATTTTACTGAAACGGTTTGAAAACGATATCTTAACGATGTCCAAGCTGATCTCTCACCCGGCGAACAATCTCCGCCTTTATCTCGGTTTTCACGTGACCGATTCGAAACACGTTCCTGACGGAGTAATGTTCTGCGTCGGGGTTTGAGAAGTGAAGGAATTAAAAACAACTCGGAATTTCTACTAAGACCATTTCAGAGATTAGTGTGTGTCTGTCTACACCTACACACACAGAGTTAAAAAATCAATTCCCTCCCGACACACCCCACTAAGTCCAACGATTGAAGTGTCAATAACCGTGGCGACGGTTCAAAAGCGTTTTATTAAGCAGCTCATGGGCCTGGAACACCTCGCGCTGTACGACTACATACGCAGGAACACACACGTCCACCGTGTTCAGTCGGAAAAAATGATATAAAGATCAATTTTTAAAAAAAAAAAAGCTAATTTAAAAAAGTCTAAAAGTCAAACTCTGGGGAGGGTGTGTGTGTGTGTGTGGGGGGGGGGGTATTTTTCCTTTTATTACGGGTTTGAGTCGGTTTTCAGTGTTTGTACTAATATCAGTGTACAGTATTACACGATATTAACCCCTCCCCCAAAACGCGATGAAACGTGTGCATCATTTAATCGTTTCTGCGCGTTTTTGCCGTCACGCGCCGTCATCGAATCCGCGTCACGCTGCGACGCGACCTGTTGCGTTCCCGAATCCGATCGTTAAGTTTCTAATGCGTTATCGTTTCTATAGTAACAGCGAGCATGGAGACTTTCGTAATCCTGTAATAATCTGAACATCGAAGAAAAAGAACCCGGACTCCATCGCGGCGTGGCGAAGCTGTACTGTGAGGAGACGTTCATGTAGCGCTTTATGGAAGGAGTCTCCGGTGTCAGAAATCTCAGGGCTCGGTATTTACCAGTTTAAATGCCGTTTAATGCTTCCGTTGTTTCATTCTTCACTAACCTCTCTCTCTCGTGCGCTCTCTCTCTCTCTCGCTCTCTATCTCTCTCTCTCTCTCAGGATAGTATCTACAGGATGGACGGATGAGGAGACGTTCTTAAGACTGCAGGCTTCGGACACCGGCGAGGGCTGCTTCCTCTGCGTGCTGAAGCGAGAGGTGTGTGGAAGGGAAACGCTGGCTGTGGACATTGAGGAGAAGAAAAACACAGAAACACACTCGGATTTAACCTTAACTGTACTGCTGGCCTAAATTCTGCCAGCACAGCACTGCCTTCGTGTAAATAATACATTCTGCTGTCTAACCGAATCAGTGCCCACGCACGCACACACACACACAATAAAATAAAGCCAGCATCATACATACAGCCATGTATTCTCGACACTAACACTGTGTAATATCAATGAACATGTCGTTAAATACAAGGTTTGATGTGTGTGTTAGGAAGCAGAAACCGTACAGAACATACTGGCACGTGCAGCGGCGAAAGGTCTCCTGAACGGACTGGCACTTCATGAAAAACTCAAGAAAACGAGGACGAAAGACAAACAAGGCGGAGCTCCGACGACTCCTCCTCTTCCTCCTCAACCTGACCCCTCGCTCACCAGCGCCCCAAGTGTTTCTGAACAGCTTCCCGTTGACCCCCCTCTCCCAGAAGCTGCCCTAGAACACGCCCGCCGTCCTGCGCATCCGAATCACGCTTCGGCCGCCGGACCCGTAGAGAATCGGGCTTCCGAGGCGGCGCGTCGGTACAAAAAGATCCGCAGGCGGAAATCTAGAGCGTCGAGACGCGGGGCGAAAACCAAGAAGCCCAGGACGCGGTCGTCTCGTAAGAAAGCGCCTCGCCCTCGCGTTCGACCTGCGGAAGACGTGGCTCCGTGACTAAAACCCGGACGAGTTTACGATAGAAATAAAGAGAAAGGAAGGGGTTAGTGTTTCTGATATGCCGTTTATTCTCACAACAGATTACATTTAGTATGGGGGGTACAAAGTAGTGTAGAGGAGAAGAAGCCATTGTTTCCACAAGAATTCAACTGTGTGTGCGTGAGTGTGTGTGTGTGTGTGTGTGTGTGTGTGTGTGTGAGTACCCAGGAAGTCATATCTCTACTGAATCTAAATCCCGTGAATCTGCACGCTCCTCTGTGGTCCTGTTCCAGAGATTGGAACAAGGTCCGGTGAGAACACTGAAAAAAAATGAGGGGAAGCTGTGCAAAAAAACGAAAAACAGTTAAACGCGTCAAACATGTCGAATTCGAGTGTGAAGAACAAAATGGCCGACGAAAACGACAAATCAAAATGTAAAAACAAAGTGTTTTCGAAGCCACTTCAACAATACCTCATAACAGTTCCCTCCCCAAAATAGCTCAGCGACCCGGTTTCGTTATTTCTCGTCGTGGAGCGATTTCTTTAGTGCGAGCCACGGTCGAGAGAACGTCCGAGCGCAGGTTACGTACGGATATAAAATAGAATAAATAAAATTTTAAAAATCATCTGTTCTGTTCCGGGCCAACGTCCTTCTGAAATTGTCCCTCGACATGCGACGCGAAAGGCGTCTCTCTTATTTCTGATTTCGCTTCGTTTTCCTCTCGAGCTAAAAGAATGCATAGATTAGACACTTACGGCTCACGGCCCGAGCTCTCGTACGGCTAGTGTCTCTAGAAGACCCGTAAAATAAATTCTTTCCTCCCGCTCTTTTCCTCTCCGGCGGTTTAACACCACCACGTACAGCGAGTTGAACGTGTTCACGAGACGTCTGGAGGCAAATCATATACGTGAAAAAAAAATAAACACGTAATAACATATACATGTATTTTTTTTAAAAAAAACATAGCTTATGATGTGATATGCACTTGCAAAGTGTTATATGGATACTGTACACACACGTACACAAGTGACATCTCGAAACCGGACACGGTGATGAGATTAGGACCACAGTTGACACGGTAGGAAGGACTACGCACTCCAGATCACAGATAAGCTGATGTCAGGCGTTAAAGCGCACCGGTTCCGGCTCTGAAACGGGCCTAATTTTGTTTTAAAGGTCTCATACACGCATCCGAGGTCTACAAACACTTTAACGTGCTCATAATTTAAACTGCATCATTACCTTTTTTCCCCCCAGTGTCACAAACGATTCGTTAAATGATCCGTTCTAAATGATTCGTTCTGAACTTCTCCTTTCAGAGAGCGTACTCTGCTCTGATTGGTCTGACTTCCCGGTCTCTCGTGATTGGTCTACCGCTGTCAGCGTGTTTCGAAAAGGAAACGCCCACTACTGTAACGGGTTTCAGCCGATGAAGAGCAGAGGCGGGGCTTTTTGTTACAGACCTACGTAGGTTAGTACAGGAAGTAAAGTCCGGAATCACTTAACGACTCGATTCAGCCGTTCGGAATCGATTCCTTCTTTTAGGAGTCGATAACTCCGTCTGTCCCGCGCTTTGATCTTTGAAACTTTTTACATTCACAAACAGCTACGTCGATAACACACTACACGAGACGGAATATCTGAGAAACCATAACAGGTGCGCTTTGAACGCCGATTCGGCTCCCGGGACGAGCGTGTCTTTATTGTCGCGTCCTTTCACCACCTGGAAGCGGCGCTCGGACGCTGAACCGAGCTCCTCGGCGTCCGAACGTCGCTCCGGACATGCCTTAAGCGCGTGCGCGGTTTTGTTGCCATTTCGTCGTCACGTCAGCGTCCAAGTCGTAAACAAGCTTTAAAAGGAAACCAAAGAAGAAGGGAAAAAAAAGGCATCTTCACTGAGGCAATATAAAATAAGCGACTCCACAGGACATCATTTCTCGGCGTCGAAGGGTTCGATCCGTCAGCACGGGCTTTTTTTTCTTTTTTAAACGCGGAGTTGCAAAATCAGCCTCTTTCTCTTTCAAACCCAGTCTTTTGTTGTTTTTTTTTTTTGGTGAAAAGCTTTGATCTGTATTTACACGGCAACACTCAGCGTCACAGCGTTGTCTCTCGTTTGTTCGCTTTTTAAAATAAAAAGTATTTATTTTGAATCTGTCCTCTCCTCTGTCCATCTCGACACGGATGAAGGCTGTGAAACAGGAAGTAGGAACGCATGCTGTGTGAATGAGAGCATCGAAAGATGCTATAGTTCTGATGAAGCAGCAGCAATGTACACACATACAGCTCTCTCTCTCTCTCACACACACACACACACACAAACACACACACACAAACACACACCTTACAGCCAGCTGGGATTGTACAGAGGAAGCTCTAGTGAGGTTAAGTGTTTGATCTGTCTGGCTTTTCATGCACACACACACACACACACACACACACACACACACACAGGAGGGTGCTCCACACTTCTCCTAAACCATGTACGGTGTCTCGTATCATGCGCCGGAGGTGTGGTCACCCCATGCAGATAAGCACATAACACGTGATTGGACACAGAGGAGGCGGAGCCACGTTATGCTAGAGGTGAAGCACGATCGGTGTGTGTCTGTTTATAGAAGAGTGTGTTTTTCCGATGCCACAGTAACAGGAGTGGGTGTACGCATGCCGAGTCTACGTGTGAGAGTGTGTTTGCGAGTGTGTGTGTGCGAGTGTGACTATTGTGGCAGCTCCGTGACGGGTCTCTTCTGTTTGAGAGTGTCGATGAGAGACAGGACGCCGCGTTTGACGCTGGTGGAGACCCGGCGCGTCACTGAGTCGGAGGGCGGGGCCTGCGAGCAAGACTTCTGCGACGGTGGTCGCGCCACCAGACACTTCTGGTATCGTAACTGCAGTGGGGGAGAGAGAGAGAGAGAGAGAGAAAAATGGAAACTGCTATTAAAACCCGCCAAAATCCCGTAGATTACAACATTTCATTTTCCGAGGTAAAGAAACACACAAAGTCCCTCAAATTAAACAAATATCATGTGCGAAAACTGGGACAACAATCCTGCCGAAAAATTCCACACTCGCACCCGAGCCTCCAACCGGGTACTCACGAAATGAAATCCCACACCAAATGAAACATGTACTCAACCCTGAACAGTCAAATCCAATTAGCTGAATATCTGAAGAACAGGAACCTGAGAGAAAGACGAAGTATAGTGCTGATCCCAATTTAGAAACTGAAAAAGGAAGACACACTAAAACCTATAAACTCTGAGAACAAAGACTCTGTAAACACGGAGCTACAGGAAGTAAAAACAGAGACACACTTCAGTCTGATCTGTCCAAAAACTGTGTGAGTGAGGGAGAGAGAGAAAGAGAGAGGGAGTGAGAAAGAAAGTGTGAGAAAGAGAGAGAGAGAACAAGTGAGAGAGGGGGGAATGAGAGAAAGAAAGTGGGAGAAAGAGTGAGAGAGAGAGAGAAAGAGTGAGAGAGGGGGGAGTGAGAGAAAGAAAGTGGGAGAAAGAGTGAGAAAAAGTGAGAGAGGGAGTGAGAGAAATAAAAGAGAAAGAAAGTGAGTGAGCGAGAGTGAGAAAGAAAGAGTGAGCGTGAGAGAAAGAGTGAGAGAGAGAGAGGGGTAGGGAGAGAGAGAGGGGTAGGGAGAGAGAGAGGGGGGCAGAGAGAGGGGGGGCAGAGAGAGAGAGGGAGAGGGGGGGAGAGAGAGAGGGGGGGGGAGACAGAGAGAGAGAGAGAGGGAGAGACAGAGGGAGAGACAGAGAGAGAGAGAGAGGGAGAGGGAGAGAGAGAGGGGGAGACAGAGAGAGAGAGAGAGAGAGGGGGAGAGGGAGAGAGAGAGGGGGGGAGACAGAGAGAGAGAGAGAGGGGGGGAGAGAGAGAGGTGGAGACAGAGAGAGAGAGAGAGAGAGAGAGAGGGGGAGAGAGACAGGGAGGGAGAGGGGGGGGGGGGGGGGGGGGGGGGTGATGGAGTCCTGGTTTGATCATCAACACTACTGACCACACTCACAGCTGTAGGGTAAAGCCTAGGTTTATATTAATGCCCGTTCTAATACACTGTTGTTTCTATGGTAACGGACACTAGTGGTGGACACTGTACAGATATAAAAGGTGCTGTTATTTAGCAAAGACAGTCGTACAATCATCGGTACGGTGAAGTTTTCTGTGAGGAGACGCTGATTTATTTAATGCTTGTGGAAGGAGTCTCCAGTGTCAGTGTTTCTGTAAGCAGTCTGCGGTGAAGGAATGACTGGAAGATATTCAGTGTTTGGGCTGGTAACAGGACCAGAGCTCTTCAGAAACAGCCACAGGTAATCTCATCGCGGGTTTAAAGTAGCGGTTCGTCATTTTACAACCGAACAAATATCTGAGGTGATTCTCAGGGTTCAGGCACTGACCATGCACGCGGCCTGCACCGCCTCGGACACGCTGCCCGCGTTGGGTTCGCACCAGAACACGTGGCACTCAAAGTGCTGGCTGCCCGTGTCCATGATGAAGGCGAACGAGTGCACGTCTCTCCCCACGCCCATGAACGACAGGAAACGCACGCGGCACTCCACTAGGACTTCCTCTTCCTCTTCCTGAAACAGGAAATCGTCACATCAATTGCACGTGTATGATTTTTTTTCATAACGTTATGATCATAACGTGAACCTATTGGGCTTTAAAAAAAAAAAAAATTTAAGTTATTATTATTGCCTTCTCTTTGATGACCGTGACTGTCGCGTCCGCTACATTCAGCATCACTGGGATCCAGTCGTCTCGGGCTGATGATGTCATCAGGCTGTCCACTGCGCCGTTTAGAATGTCCATGCCTGAGAGAAAAACGAAACAAAACCAGGTCGGTTCATTATATCGACAGATAAACTCGGGTTCTGTGTACACGTTTCTGAGAGCAAGCGCGTGTATCGTACCGATGGGTCTGGCTACTGGCATCATGCCAACATACAGGACCTGAAACTTCTGCACCAGTTCAGTCTTTGGTGTGGGGAACTCTGCTAAAGAAGACAACATGCGTCTCACGTTAATTAATAAATGCGTACACACATGATCTCATCATGCACACAGAGAAACACGTCTGAGGAGGCGTTACCCTGCAGCGGGACGTCGAGTCCCGTGTGGCTCCTGTCCTGCAGAGATCCTCCGGCCATAGCTTTGGCATTCTTACGCTCTGCCATGATCTAATAAACACAATATAACACACACACAAATAACGATTACACAACATATCCACTCGTACTGGATATACGGTACACGTACAATCCGAAGAATTACACGTGCACTAATTCAGCATGATTTCTACAGAATTCTGGAGCATAAGATAAAGCTAATACGTGGACATATATATATAAAAAATAGCATTTCAGACGTTTCTATTAATACTCCTAGTTTAATTTTAATTCTCTTCATCCTGTAGTTAAAGCGGTCACTCTCCTTATCTTAATCCCATAGCAAAAATACTCTGCTCTCATGGATCTAAAAGAATTGCAAACAAAATATCTTCGTTCAATGTAGGTGTGCAAGAATAATTGGCACCCTTTTGGTCAATACACTGTGCTACCTCCCTTTTCCAAGATAACAGCTCTGAGTCTTCTCCTATAACGCCTGATGAGGTTGGAGAATACATGGTGAGGGATCTGAGACCGTTCCTCCATACAGAACCTCTCCAGATCCTTCACATTTCAAGGTCCACGCTGGTGGACGCAACTAACATCTGCAGTTCTCCAGCTGTGATCCTTGGAGATGTTTTATCCACTCGAACCGTCCTCTTCACAGTGCGTTGAGACGATACAGACACGCGTCCAATTCCAGGTTTAATCATAACATTTCCAGTTCACTGGAACTTCTTAATTATTGCCCCGATGGTGGAAATGGGCGTTTTCAATGCTTGTGCTATTTTCTTACAGACGCTTCCCATTGTGTGAAGCTCAACAACCTTTTGCCGCACATCACAGCTATATTCCTTGCTCTTATCCATTGTTATGAATGACTAAAGGAATTTGGCCTATGTGTTACCTCATACTTATACACCTGTGAAACAGGAAGTCATGGTTGAACAATTTCCCGTTCCTAATCACCCAGGTGTACTAAAAAAATTTAAAATACCAATGGGAATATACTTCAAATATATTTTTCTCAGATGAATTCATAGTGGTGCCAATAACTGCTGCAGACCTACATTTAACAAAGATTTTCTTGTGGATAAACCTGTGTTGTGTTCGCAATTCTTTGATGTTCATGCGAGCAGAGTATTTTTTGCGAATTTTCTGAACAAAAGATCAAAAGGTTCAACAATAAAGACAATTTTTATAGCCTTCTTTGCTCATATTTTCCGAGGGTGCCAATATTACCGGAGCGCGCTGTCACACTAAATTTTCCGATAGCTAGCAAACAAAGGGGGGAAAAAAAAAACCCAAACAACCTCCTAATCTGAACCGGTTCCATACGCCGAAACAATATCGGACACGGATCTCTCGTGTGTGTACGTCCGGTACGCGTCCCGCTCTAATCCGCACGCTGGAAGACATCATGCGCGTACGTGTGTGCGTGCGTGCGTGCGTGCGTGCGTGCGTGCGTGCGTGCGTGCGTGCGTTCCCTACGGACTGAATTAATTCGTAAATAAGCCTGAAGGCGAAAAGCACAAGTCGGGCCAAATCTCTAATTCCCTTTGCGCATGGAGCAACATCAATTACTCGTGTCCTTAATCAAAAGAGCCGTGTTTGCCACACAGCAGTCCCGGGAGCCTCGGAGTTGATTTGAATGAAGCACTGCGGAGGTTTTACAGTCTTGTGCGGTTCACACACACACACACACACGCACGCACACACAGAACTTGTCGATAACTAGCTATATTAGAGATTGAGGGAAATACAGTGTACGAAACAGATTATAACAGCACATTTGTTTTTATTTGGGCGGGGTGGACACGACTGGATGAAGAGGTCGGTGTAGACGATCTTACCCGGGAGCAGATTTCATGCAGGCTGGTAGCGATGGCTTTGGCAGGCGTGTCACAGCGAAAAACATGACATTTTAATATCCGTGTGTCTTTATCACGTGCTACGTAGGCAAAATCCCTAGAAGGACAAAAGCAAAGATTTAGACACACACAAGACTTAGTAAATGAGTCTGTGTGTGTAGTGTGTGTGTGTGTGTGTGTACAGTTTGATTCACACCAAACATGTTGAGTGATACAAAGGAAAGCGCGGTGATAGGGACGGGTTAAGACGGAGCGTTACCTCTCTCTGAATCCGGGACAGCAGTGAAGAAAAGAAGAGCAGGAATTAAAGAGAGTAGAAGACACACACACATCTCAGAAAGCTAAACGTAATGACAGCTGATAGGTAAGCCTCAGGATGTCGGCGTGTGCGTGTGAGACAGCGACGTGCGTGTTAAAGCCGTGAGACGTGATTTCACATATCAAGGCTGCCTCCGGTAACATCGGCGTGTCCCCGAATGTAAAACAGTGAGACGATTAGGGAGTATTACGGAAAGAGAGCGAGAGAGAGGAAACGAGAGTGAGGAAAAGATATGGGAAACTACCCCCCCCTTGCCCCTCCCCCTAAATCAGTCGTAATTTAAGACGTGAGACCAGCATTTCCTTCTAATTTGAAATGAGACTTCATTTGCCACCCCAAGCCCCACCCACTAGCGTATTTCTCACCCATCATGTGACTCTCTACCTGTGAAGGCTAGCAGGTGCTTCCTCCAATACGCGTGAAGCCGCCGCCGTCGCTGAACTGCCGCTCGCGATATGTCACAGGGCAGCGTGACACGCTCGGGCGTTTCCTGTCACCGTGCCGACCGTGTCACAATAAACTACAGCTCCGAATGATCAGGCACACACACAAAAAAAAAAAGAGAAAGGGAAAAGGAAAAAAAAAAAAAAGGGAAAAGTGAAGGGTTAATGCAAGAAGAGCTTCAGAGCGCACCAGGAACCAGAACCCTGAGGATCTCCTGAAGATCTCACGACCCTGAGGATCTCCTGAAGATCTCACGACCCTGAGGATCTCCTGAAGATCTCACGACCCTGAGGATCTCCTGAAGATCTCACGACCCTGAGGATCTCCTGAAGATCTCACGACCCTGAGGATCTCCTGAAGATCTCACGACCCTGAGGATCTCCTGAAGATCTCACGACCCTGAGGATCTCCTGAAGATCTCACGACCCTGAAGATCCCCTGAAGATCTCACGACCCTGAGGATCCCCTGAAGATCTCACGACCCTGAGGATCTCCTGAAGATCTCACGACCCTGAGGATCTCCTGAAGATCTCACGACCCTGAGGATCTCCTGAAGATCTCACGACTCGTATTTCACTCTGAACC
>NC_030444.2:2736304-2738804 GCF_001660625.3 Ictalurus punctatus
AGAGTCTAGGGTTCTCCTGACGTCCAACCCGAACATGTTTTTATTACATTTCGGAATGACACGTCATCCTTTTTATCCGTTTAAAGTTACATCCGTGACTCACGGACATTCGGATGTGTTTCTTCGTCTTCAAATGTGGACAGATACAGAACATTAAATATTACTTCGACTGTGAAAAATGTTGAGACAGCCCTGATAGAAGGACACTCTCACTCTCTCTCTCTCACACACACACACACACACACACACACACACACACACACACACACACACACACCGAAGCTTGAGAGAGGCATAGCGGAGAGTAGCTCCTTCAAACTCCTTCAGACTGGGGTCAGGGTTCACTGTAGCAGCCTGCAGATCCTGGGAGAGGGAGAGGGGGAGAGAGAGAGAGAGAGAGAGAGAGAGAGAGAGAGAGAGAGAGAGTGAAAATACAGCCCTTGAGCAACCCAATCTGAGAGCCAGGATTTCAAGCCAACATGCTGTTTGCAGAGACCTGCATGCTGTAAGAGAGTAAGTATGTGTGTGTGTGTGTGCATGACAATCCATTGTCCAAAGAAAACACTGCATGCTCACTGAAACTTACCTCAAAGTACCTCTGAACACACAGTTTATAATCTTTCTCAGATAATAAACTGTTTAATACGCCCCCCAACATTTCTGATTTATTATTATTATTATTATTATTTTAATGGCCTCTACCTTTCAGAGATACTTCAAGAACACAATAATTGCACGCGGTCAGGTTTCAAACAATTTCCAACAACAGACAGCGAAATAAACAGTAAAATACACATCACAGACAGCAGAAAACATAAGAACGGCCAATGAGAGGAAGGTATGCGAGCGTGATGGCAGGCAGAAGCCGGGGATCGCTGGGGTCGGAGGTTAAAGGCTGTGCAGAGAGGAAGCCGTTAATCAGGACGTTTCAGAGTGTTGAGCTTCAACAGCACAATGGCTTAACGGATTTGTACGCTTTTCATAGTAACGATGGCCACCGGTTATCTCGACTGTATATTAGAGACTGCGTTACGTTTATGCTCATCATTTAGAACGTATTCCGAAAAATGAACGTGCGATGGGAATCGAGTTATGAGAGAATTGGAATTGAGGTGACTTTCTTTCACCTGGACATTTCTGTCATCTTTTTAGAAAATGTACTCGTGTACAGTGCTGCGAGAGAGAGAGAGAGAGAGAAAAAGCGCGCTCGCTGATTTCTTGTTTTTGTGTTTATTTCGTACTAGATAGTTTTAGATCTTCAAACAGAGTGCAGATTCATAAAACAAACGCAACCTGAGTGAACACACAATACGGTTTTGGACCTGAAGCAGCAAAGCATCCCCACACCATCACACGTCCTCCACCATGCGTGACTGTAGGTATGATGTTCTTTTTGTGGAATTCGGTGTTTGGTTTTACGCCAGATATAACACGACACCTGTCTTCCAGACAGTTCCACTTTCGACTCATCAGTCCATGGAACATTCTCCCAAAAGGTTCGAGGATCATCAAGGTGCGTTTCTGCAAAATTCAGACGAGCCTTAATGTTCTTCTGGGTCTGCGGTGGTTTTCACCTCGCCACTCTTCCATGGAGCCATTTGAGTCTTTCTGTTAGTGGAGTCATGAACAGTGACCTTTATTGATACAAGAGAGGCCTGTAGTTCCTTTGATGTTGTCCTTGGGTCTTTTGTGACTTCCTGGATGAGTCGTTACCGTGCTCTCGGAGGAATTTTGGAAGGTCGGCCACTTCTGGGAAGGTTCACTACTGTGCTGAGTTTTTCCATTTGGAGATAACGGCTCTCGCTGTGGGTTCTTTGGAGTCCCGGATCCTTTGAAATAGCTTTGTAACCCTTCCCATACTGATGTATTTCAATCACCTTCTTCCTCATCCTTTCTGGAACTTTGTAATAGTGTGTTACTGGGTAAGATCTTTTAACCGACTTCCTGCTGCTGTAACAGTTCTATTGAAGTGTTGATGTGATTGAACAGGGTTTGCAGTAATCAGGTCTGGTTGTGTCTAGTCCAGCTGAACCCTGTTATGAAAAGTTTCATAGATTTGGGGAATTAGTAACTACAGGGGCAAATACATTTTCACACAGACCCAGTCGGTATTGGATAACGTTTCTGCTTCAATAAATAACATTACCATTTAAAAACCTGTATTTCGTGTTTACTCAGTTTTTCGTTTTCAATTTCTGAAACTATTTAGTAAACAAAAACAGAAGAAATACTTTTCACACGTCTGTATACAATGCCGATGTGTCGTAGAAACACATTTGCATGGAAATAAATGTTTTTTTTTCCTTAAGTGTGTATGATAATTGAAGACACATAACACACAGGAAGATCTAGAAATCTTGCTCTGTAGCCATTTATATTCTACTCACTATATAGAGACGGCGGGGCGTTACACTACAGAGATTCATTTTCTTAACAAGTCGAGTTTATCCTTTCGCAAAATGCTTTCTCGTCAGAGTCGCTCGACCCCGGAGCCATTCTG
>NC_030444.2:2741304-2748804 GCF_001660625.3 Ictalurus punctatus
CAAACAAACAAAAACAAACAAACCCAAATAGAAATCGTTTCATTTAAAATTCTGTGGCTTAGTGACATTTTGGACAGGAGCTTGTGGTCTGGGGACACACACACACACACACACACTCTTGAATAAAAAAAAAAAAGTGAAGTCTTGTTTAAGAAGCAAAAAAGACGGCTGTGGTCGATGAGCAGTTGGATGTGAAAGGTAGGTCCAGGGTCCGATCATCTTCAAGGGAAGTCATGATGCAGAGACGGAGGATGGAAAGATTCCTAATGATTCGCTAATATACTGATTTTAATCTACAGCACTCGGCAGGTGTCCTTACGCGAATCCCATGTTTTCGTCAGCCCTCTTCCACATACGTGATTGGACGGCGGCGCCGTGACTGACGGGCCGGTCAGAATCAGAAACGTGCGTGTACAAGCTCCGTGTGTGACGGGTCAGGGAGAAAGCGTCGTATCGTATCATCGCAAAGCGCAGGAGACGGGACGGGACGACAGGTACGTACGTGAAAACGTGCTTATTAATCACCACACGACGTGAGGAGAAAACAATGCATCATGGGGATTTGTAGTCCAGTGCTGCTGAAGCTTCCTCAGGCAGCCTTCACTTCCACTCGTCTCATGACCTTCACACGTTAAAATACTCACCCACACACACCCACATACAGAAAACACACACACACATACACACACACACATACAGACAACACACACACATACACACTCACACTCAAGCATGAGGTAGTCTTGATCTGAGATTTCGTTTGGGCTTAGTCACTGCGTCGCTAAATCAAAACAGAAGTGCAGTCTCGTCTTTTCGCATGCGTCACACTTTTCTCTTCTCTCCTCTTTCCTTCATCTCTCTCTCTCGCTCGCTCTGCAGTCTATAAAGCAGCAGCTCGAGGGGGAGGGGAGAACGGAGCTTTTCCACTGCTATCACACACACACACACACACACCACGCTAATGACCATGAACACACATGAAGCACAAAGTTTTGTATTCAGCTCACACGCTTGTGACACTCGTCCTCCCTCCTTTCATCTCTCTCTCGATCCTCACCTGCGGCTGATTCCGTGAGCATGCATGAGCAAACGAGGTGCTACCTGCGCAGATAACGTCCACACACTCGCGCACGCGCACACACACACACACACACACACACACAGTACCTACCCTCATAATTCACTATGACAATGGCCAACATGTAGTCTTTACCCAGCATCATGACTGAAAAACTGAGCAGCGTCTAAAGCACAGGAGCACATGGGGGGAGAGCGAGGGAGAGAGGGAGAGAGAGAGACAGAGAGAGAGCACGACAGAGTGAGGAGGGAAGGAGAGAGAGACAGAGCACGACATAGAGAGGAGGGTGGGAGAGAGAGGGAGAGAGAGAGGGAGGTAGGGGAAGTGCCAGTCTGCTCTACTTGTTTATTGTTTATTTTCTCTGCAGATCAGAACAGGAAGGCGAACCACTGCTTCCTCTCGGGACCGGCCACGTGACAGGCCGAGTGGAAAAACAAGCCCCGCCCCTGCACCCCGAAATGTTCGGTCGCCCCGGCAACCTTAAGACCATCTTTTTTTCCAGCATGAACCGGAGCATAATCATGTGACCAAAGCAGAGAGAGAGAGAGAGAGAGAGAGAGAGAGAGAGAGAGAGAGAGAGAGATAGAGAGAGAGAGGCAGGCAGACAAACAGACAGAAAGACAGAGAGAAACACAGAGCAGTCAGAAAAAAGAGAAAGACAGAGAGATAGAAAGACAGACAGAAAGACAGAGCGAGAGAGAGAGAGAGAGAGAGAGAGAGAGAAAGAGATAGAAAGAGAGAGAGACAGAGACTACACACACACACACACACACACACACAGAATAATCACTGACCTGTGTCCTCGGGCGAGCCCAGTGAGGTGCTGTCCTGAGACAGCGTGGTCCAGCTGGACTCCTCATCACTAGGCGGAAGGTTCTGGATGCGATGAAGTGCGCGGTCCGTCTTCGCTCCGGTCCGGGGCCTGTCCTTCTTCGTCTCCGGGGAGGACGAGGCGGAGGAGGAGCCGACAGACAGAAGGGGCGTGTCCTCTGGGCTGCGCTGTTTCCGTAATAACGGCGGACTGAAATCGTCCTTCAGCAGTGGCACCGTGACGTCGTGGTCTCGCGCCCTGGGCTCGTCCCGCGAAAGGTCGTCGCCGTGCGACTCCAGTAAGATCTTGTCCTTCTGGAGCTGCGGGGACTTCCTGACGGGGTCGGCTTTCTCCGACAGGATGAGCAGCTCGTCGGAATCCTCCTCGAAGGGGTCCGTGTTCGAGTCCTCGGCTCGATCCTCGTCGTTGAGAAAATCGCTCGTGTCCTCGTTAGCCGGCTCGAAGTCGTCCGGCTCCGTTTGTCCGCTGACGCTGAATTCCGGCTCGCAGTCCGAGTCCGGCGAGTCTTCCACGTCGTCTTCGTTCGTCGTGTTTTTGTTCTGGTCTTGCAGCTCGGCCGCCTTGCGTAGCCGGTTCGCGCCGTTCTTCGCCAGCTTTAGATTGGTAGCGTTACCTAGTCCTGTGACAGAGGACGAGGAGGACGATGAAGGAGGCGGCGCAGCGTTGTCACCGAGCCCCATGGCGCTCTGCATGCTCATTAGTGCGTACTTCTTGCGACACTTCGGGGGCGTGGTCTGGCCCTGATTGACCACGTCACCGCTGAGAAGTTGGTTGTGGGAGGAGCGTAGGCTGAGGGAGGTGGGTGGAGTCACAGTAGGTCCGTTGCAGTTGGCCGCATCCATGGAAGTGGAGGAGCTATGCGGAGAGGGCACGCAGACCGACATCATGGCTGGGAGGAAAAAAAAACAACAACATCCAGCATGGTACAAATGTGAGTCTGGAAACTTTTCACTCAGATGTGATGAATTATATTTACACAAGATTCTACATCATTCTTCACTTATATGAGAACAACATAAAAAGAGGCATTTTTATAGCAGAGAATAGCAGAGAGTCTGATTTTGTTTTGTTTTAAAGCCTTCGGGTCCTTACTTATTATTCAGTTATGCGTCTTCAGCCTACTGCCCGGTAACTAGAGTGAAGCGAAGGGAAGGAATGCAGCTAGAAGCTACAAGTCTGATGAGTGATGAGGGTCTGGACAATCTCCAACCTCTCCGTGTCTCCTGGGAGGTTACGGGGTTAAACCCTTTTCAAGAGTTCCATTTCATTCTTATTTACATATAGCGGTCAAAAGTTTGTGGACACTCGACTGAACCGTTTCTCGTGATCTTAAAGAAACCTTTTGATCTGAAGGTGTGTGATTAAACGTGTGAAATCGTGCCGACGTATTCGTTTCTTTCATTAGAAAACTAACATTTTATTTGCAATATATATATATATATATATATATATATATATTTATTTAAACAGGCGACTCGGAGCGAAATAATCTGAAAAGCAGCCGATGAGAGTCCAGCGTCGGTGGGAACTCTTTTAATACTGTTTAAAAGGCATCTCAGGTAATATCTCACCTTGGAAGGGTTTTGTTGTTAATCACCGGAGGTTGGTGCTGAAAATCTGTTAATTAAAAAAAAAAAAAAGAAATCCATCAATCAATCAATCAATCAATCAATCAGTATAGAAAGTAAGTAAGAAATAAAACACTTGGGGTCGTGCGGTTGTAGAAATACAAGCAGTGACGCAGCCTGATAACCCGCCTCCAGATGATTCTTTTCCCCCCATAATGCCGTGTGTTGCTGTTACGTCATTCCTCATATACGACAGCAATTTCCCCACGGTTTTAGTTTTATCCATTTAGAGTTACATTGTGGAAGTTGAACACGAGTGTAACAGCATTACAGTCGCCTCCATATCATACACTACTACTACTACTCCGTCTCTCACTCTTTGTGTGTGTGTGTGTGTGTGTGTGTGTGTGTGTGTGTGTGTGTGTGAGAGAGAGCGAGAGTGAGAGAGAGAGAGAGATATGTTGGCCTTGAGGGACCTGCCAGATGTTTGTCCTTGGAAACACACGCCCCTTGGGTGGGTTGCAGCCGCGCCTCAGTAAGTACGGCGTCTTAAATTAGGCTGAACGGATCGGTCCTGCTCACATCCAGCTGGACGTAAAGACGGGCTGGCGAACGTGCTTCTGATGATCTGAACATCAATCAGATATCCACGCTGTGTATTCACACACACACACACACACACACACATGCATGCAGTTAGATAAATAAATGCCATATTTCCATACTCACCAGAGAGCGAGGGATTGTGGGCGTTTCCACAGAGCCTCTCGGGCCATGGTGCGTCGTCCGAGTCTCGAACCGAACGAGTGAGAGGAAGTTCTCCGTCTGAAATGCTCACGAGAGCCTGCAACACAACGGGATTAATCAGTTTAACACACAGCGAGAAAATGCTGAGTGTGTGTGTGTGTTGGGATAGTAGACTGCTGCTGTGTGTGTAAGTCGCTCACACACACACACACGAAAATCACTTTCTAAAAACCATTTTAGATTCAACACTTCGTTGAAGGTCTATTAAAATAAATAAATAAATAAATAAATAAATAATTTTTCAGCCGGAAAAATTCACGTTTAACTATTTTCGCTGGCATCCCATAATAAACACGACGAACGTAAGCGTTATTCACGTTAAAGAACCTCGACTTACCCGAGCAAACGTAAAGTAATATGTTCCAGTCGAGCGTGACGATCGAGACGGGACGAAAGACGGAGTGAGCTCGGAGAAAGGGGCGGGGCTTCTAGGGCTTCCGGAGACGTTAGAGCGTTCGCGCTCGTCCGTCGTTACGGACTCGCGTCGCGTCAGCTGGCTTGCATTGTTGTTTTGGGTTTTTTTAAAATTGGTAACTCTGATATAACGACGGACTCAATCAAGATCAATCAATCAATCAATCAATCAATCAATAAATAAATAAAAATGATGCGGATGTGGCGGCTTATTATAAGCCCTCTAACCATCTATCTATCTATCTATCTATCTATCTATCTATCTATCTATCTATCTATCCATCTATCCTCTGTAGTCTGACCTTTCTTTTTTTAATTGAGCTGTTCTGAAGACAGACCGACGTCTCATCCAGGGTTCGCCGGATCCATCGTGACCCCGAGCAAGACGACGCACTCGCTTACGAACGAACGATCACAGCTTCGAATATTCTCCAGTCTAATAATCCCAATATCCTATTTTTAGCCAAGACCTGGTTTCTAGGTACGGCTTTTTTAAACAAGGCAACCTACTTTTTAAAAAGGATATTTAAATTTTTTTTTTAAAAAGCGTAGCGGGTCGCCCTGAAGACGAAGATGAACGAGGAATCGCTGACGAGAACGTCATGAGACGAGAGGAAATAACGAACAAGACGAGCTCCTGGACTTTTAGTGTGCTTACAGCCTGAGAGCCTCGTTCTGCAGCTTCACACACACACACACACACACACACACACACACACACACACACACACACACACACACACACAGAGCAGACTTCCCAAATAGCAGCTTTGCAGCCACACGTCTTTCTTTAGAATACGGGGGAGGTTTCAAAAAAACTGCAGGAATGTAAGGGAGAGCTGAAGAATTCTTGGCATGTCTGTTTTGGAAAACCTTAATTACTCAACAACATGGAGTGAAAAAACCACACACACACACACACACACACACACACACACACACACAACACAGTCTCTCTCTCCCTCTCACACACACGCATACTGTCTCTCTCTCTCTCTCTCTCTCTCAGAAGAAAAGATGGAGGGCTGAAAGAAAGAAAGGATATGGCAAGAAAGAATGAAAGTTCTACTCTTCATGCTCTTCATTGAACACATCTGTATAAACACTGTATGTGAGTGTGTGTTGGAGTTTTCAACACTCTCTCTCTCTCCCTTCCTCACTCCCCCCCCCACACACTGCTCCACTGCAGGCTAATGTGCAGCTGATGTGAGTGAAAAGTGCTGAGAGAGGGAGATGTTTTATGATGATGAAGTCAGTTGGCAGTGTGTGTTGTGTTCCTCACTCTCACTTCTCTGCTCTCTCTCTCTCTCACACACACACGCACGCACGCGCACACACACGAGCTCCGTTTTCTGCGTGATATGAGACGCGGCGATAGTCCGTGTAGTCAGTTGGGGACGCTGTGTCCACAGTGCTGAACTGACTGCACTGGTTTCAACTGCAACTGGATTTCTGAGGAACGCGAACGTCGTCAACAACGCACCAGACCACCTCAAGAAAGACATGGACAGAATGCAAGAAAGGGCGAGAGAAAGAAAGACAGAAAAAGAAATGATGGATGGACGGAAAGAAAAGTAAAAGCTGATGACCGAGATAATGGAGGGATGGAGGAAAAGAAAGCGTCCAGGGAAGGAATACAAGAAAAAGACGGAACAAGAGAGAACGAAAAGTATGGAGTGATGAAAGAAAGAACGGATGGTTAAAAAAAAAAAAAAAAAAAAAAAAAAAGACGCAATGAAAGAAGTGTGGTACAGATGGAGAAATAAAGATCATGAATAGTAATAATAATAACAACAGTAATAATGATAATAATAATAATAATAAGCCTGATGGGCTACAGTGTCAATAGGTTGGAACGTAACCATGACAACAATTACAATTCTGTGGACACAGGGTAAACAAGATAACACCTGCTTATCTACGGTAGTGAAGATGTGCTCGTAAGTGATAAGATTTTTCCTATAACGTCTCATCAGCAACATCCAGCCGTGCACGACTAATGTCTCAACCTCGGATTAACACGTCTAGGCCACGCCCACACGTACATGCGTCAGCAACAACTTTAACTAGTTTAACTTCATCTGGCCTCGAGATGAACTTCTGTCTTCTGACATGATTTTTTTTTTGAAGGTTGCAGGAAGGAGAAGAAGAGATCGAGGGAAGACAAGTCTGAGACCCTTTCTCCGTCTCACGCGTTAAACCCTGGAGGAGGAAACATCACTTCCTGTTCTGACACAGAGACAGAGTGAGCAGGCGTCAGTAAAGAGGTTAGTTAGGGACTGGATATACTATTAGTACACCGGACATCCAGAGTGTGTGTGTGTGTGTGTGTGTGTGTGTGTGTGTGTGTGTGTGTGTGTGTGTGTGTGTCTCTCTCTCTCTCTCCCCAAGGCTTCTTCACTATGACATCAGGACTCATTTCCAGAAGCAGCACTGATAATATCAAGGGCTCTGCACGTGAGCTGCACGTCCACTCTCATCTGGCTCTACGCTGCTGCGGCGGGGCTTTACACGGGTCACGTCCAAAGCTCCCACATGTGGCACGGGCCAAAACAAACACACACTCCTCCTCACCACACCGCTAACTACTAACTCCGGTCTTCTTCAGCTTATAATAAACAACCACGGCCTGTGCACACGTACGTGTGTGTGTGTGTGTGTGTGTGTGTGGAGAGAATGAAATTTTTGCAGATTATTTCCACCATCACCATTTTGTTTTCTCAGATTGACTACGCTGTAAACAGTGTTTGTAAAGAGCAAAACCTCGTCACACAAACACGAGAAGAAAACCCTAATGGTGG